>NW_019417448.1:37157-75178 GCF_000390285.2 Anoplophora glabripennis | reverse complement strand
CCATTTAAAAAAACATAACTTTGATATGGTACGCTTTTCCTAGACACCCTTTATATCTCTAAATATTTTTAAAATGTAGCCATAATCAACCTACACATACCCACCTAAACAGGTTTCTATAACATTTGCCGTTTGGTCACTAACGACCGAGGCGTTACTGGTGGCCCACCCTGTATACCAATGCTAATTGTATCTATGTTGATGACCTCATTTCTACAGAAATTTGTTTTTTAAATGACAGTACAATAAACCCATCATATTGGGATAAAAATGACAAAAATATCTAATAAATAGGCAAAAAAAACAAACGAGAAGATTAAAACTAATTCTAACACCTTGTCTCTTAATCTCTAAAAATATATTATTATATCTGATGATGTGATGGAATATTTGGATTAAATGCATTTATATATACAGGGTGATTCACAAATGGTGACCAAAAATGAAACCTCGTATTCTTTGGTGAATTTTAAGGGAAGTGTTTCCTATAAAGTTTTTATTTAGGACGCTTCGTTAAAAAGATATAGGGTGTTAAACTTCAAAAAATATTTTTAATTTTTTTAAATAATTTTAAAACTTGTAAGTGAAGTAATTTGAAATTGGGCACATGTATTTATGTAAACGTTGTCCAAAATCTGGGGGCTTTTCCTAAAATTTATATACAGGGTATCGGTGGCATATTTCTCTAAATAAAATAGTACGCCACTGCTTTACGGTAATAACCATGATATTTTCGGATTCGTTTTTCAGTTTTCTACAAATCAATACACTCTTTTGTTTCTCGAAAAAAAACTTGTTCGAAATTTATTGTTGCTTAAATCTGATGAAAAGCATTATTTCATTCTTTCTTCTAACTGCTCAGAATGTCAAAGTTGCTATCGCAGCCTACTATGTAATTTTAAAGTGTTCTCAGTTCGTTTTTTAAGTTTTACTCTAAAATCAGTCCTTTTTTTGAAAAACAATTTGTAAAAAATTGAAAGACGAATCCGAAAATATCATAGTTATTGCCGTAAAGCAGCGGCGTACTATTTTATTTAGAAAAATATGCCACCGATACCTTGTATCTCCGCCACTGGAGCACGTAAATTTTAGGAAAAGCCCTCATATTTTGTACAATGTTTATGTAAATACATGTGCACAATTTCAAATTATTTCACTAACTACTTTTTAAGTTATTTAAAAAAATTAAAAATATTTTTTGAAGTTTAACACCCTGTATCTTTTTAACGAAGCGTCCTAGGAAAAAACTTTATATGAAAGACCCCTTAAAATTCACCATAGAATACGAGGTTTCATTTTTGGTCACCATTTGTGAATCACCCTGTATATAAGGAAAACTGGGGCAAAGTTAAAGAGCAGAATGTAAATCAGCTGTTTCACTCAGTTGTCGGCACCCACTTTGATCTCATTCAGTCGTTTTCGGTGTCCTTGGTATCTGATAATAGATTTCTACTAGAAAAGGTAATTCAAATTAATATACTTAATTCGATCGATTTAACTAATTTTGGACAACTTTTCAGGTCATTTTAACAATTGGTATTTGTGGACCTCTGAGAAGAGATGAGCTACTAAAGATAACGATCGATGATATAGAAGACAAAGATTCAATTATTATTATAAGAATTCCTGATTCCAAAACTCACACTCCCTGAAATTAAACAATTGCAGCAGCAGCCTCATTGGACACCCAGAACTAAAAGCTCCGATAACTGATGACAGCACTGGATCTGACATAAATTTAACTAACTGTTTATAATAGTTACTATTTTGTACTGAAATGTTATATTACTTAAAATATATGTAAAATCATAAAAAGTCTCGAAAAAATTACGTGTGTAAAATGTTGAATTTTCATGACAGTTTTAATAGGAGATAGTTTGTTCTCTTTCCTTTGTTGGCATTCATGCCTGAGGCTGTGTTTTATATTTGTAATACACAAAATTGTATTATTTTACATATTATCTTTAGCATGTTACATATTTTATGCAGACTAAAAACAATAGAATAATCCCATGTAGAAGACGAGCTCTTGTACAGAAAATTCGGCTGGAAATGTTTCTTTGTAAAAACTATTACGCAATTTATTGTATGAATCATTAGGAAATATTTTATTTTTAAAATCCATTGCAAATATCAGTAAATCATTTTTCTTATCGTGTTTTTACGTTTATGTATGCTTTTAGAGAATCTATATCTTATTCTGAATTTTATTGAACACAATTTCCAAACTGTAAAATACGTCACTGTTTATTATACACAGCTAGCAAATTGTAGAGAATCTCTGCAGACTGAAAACGATGCGCAGTCTGTTATATTATTATCTTACGATTTCCGCTCATCTCGATTTGCTGGTTTACATAACGCTGATTTAAATACACCTTGCTATAAATGTAGCCCAAGTCTCCCCTATACGTATCTTGCTAAATTTTCAGATTATTTCCCGGCACCAAACAGTGACCTTACTTGTTAGTTGTACGGTTAGGGGTGAAGGCTCCTCCTGTGTGTAGAATCCCTGAAATAAGCCATACTTGATCGTATTCGGCTTAGTCAGCCCTTGACTCAGCCACAGAGCATTGTCGGTGACAACCCACTGCTCCGTCACCAGTGACACCAGAGTCAAGAGCGCACCTATCGCCGATAATATGCAAACGATGAAGATGAACTCCCTCTTAACGGTCGCCATTTGTCCACTAAACTAACTTTACTCGACAAACTTAACTATTTGCACATCTTTACGGTGAGCAGACGGCACTGAGCTTATCTGAAACAATATGTAGGTGATTTTTTTATCGTTTCATACTTCCATTATCTTATCAATTGATTGCTGAGGTCACTTATATTTGATTAAATAAGCGTAAAAATGGTCTATTATCTGTTCTGAGTAATATCGAGATTTCGATTTATTTTATTTTAATTGAACGTATCTGACACATGGAACTGTTTGAATTCGGTGTTCTAAATACGTGTTTTGCAGCTATGTTGTTGTTTGCTTTACGATTATAGTGATAGCCTAGGTACTAGGATTATAAATGTGGGTGCTTATGATCTAAAATTCTCTTATCTATTTACATTTACTTGTATCCTTGTCTAGTATTCATTAAATTTAATTAGATTTCTTCCAGCAAAATAAACGCATATTGAGTAAAAAATTATACCCAACGAATGCGTACACATTCAAAACTTTGTTATTGTTTTTATGAACATTTTTTTTTTTGAATTTATAAACATGAATGTCCAGGATCAGAAGATATATTTTTATAAATTACTAATTAATTATTAATTAGGTTATATATAAAATAAAAATACATGAACTCCATTAGAGGTTTAAAGTGGTAGGTACTGGTACTTTTCCCAAAAGCCGTTTCTAAAAATATTCCAACTGAATCATGGCAATTGACTCAAGAAGTACATCTGGAAGGCCTGTACATAAAATTAATTATACAGGGTGATTCGGGTTTAATATGGATAACTTCAGTTGGAACCAGGTTTAAAGGATGCTGAATGAGAATACGTAATCTGTTTTTTGAAAAAAAATCGCTAATACCAATTAGCTGTTTTGATGTCAAAAAACGCCTTCTAGGTGGCCATTAATAAAAACAGCAGTTAGATCAAGTTTTTTTACCCTATATTCTAAAAAAAAAATTTGAAATCGGCCAAAAAAAGCGCGACACCCTGTATTTAATATTCAACATAATTAAAATACTATTTTAAATACTAAGTAATTTATACTTAAAATACTTTGTATAAGAAGTATTTTGTTTTAAGTATTTTAAAATACTTTTATATTACTATTTTGTAATTTGTATTTTAAATACATTTTGAAAGTATTTTGCCCAGCTGTGGATAGATGTCGCTGTATCTAGCCACAGCCAATAAGGTTCATTAGCAATTATTAGAAGAAGAAGAAGTCGTGAATCTGTGAAATATCAAAACCAAGTGCACAGAACACCCTCACCCACAGAGGGTGTTCTGTGTTCTGTGATCAAGTGATCGCATTCGCATCAAGCAAGGTGAAATAAATCAAAACAATAATAAAAATAACTCGCAGTTTTGGGTTTATAAAAGTGAATGGTCGCCAAATAAGTGATGGAGATTGTTACGAATAGCTACATGCCGGGCGATCCCAGGCTTATAGAGCAATTAGTATACGAGTTGAAATCGCAAGGTATATTTGATCAGTTTCGGAAAGAATGTATTGCAGATGTGGATACGAAACCTGCATATCAAAATTTGAGGCAAAGGGTTGAGGGCAGTGTAACATCATTCCTCCAACAACAGACCTGGAGACCTGATATGAATAAAAACCAAGTTCGAGAACAACTTCGGAAGAATATATACGAGTAAGTATATTTATTGCCTGCGTTCAAGAAATCACTTAAAACTTTCTAGGTCTGGTTATTTGGAAACTGGCGTGGAACGAATCGTAGATCAAGTAGTGAACCCGAAAATCAATACAATTTTTTTACCTCAAGTCGAGGACGTAGTGTATAGGTACTTAGGAATAGAAAAACCTAATCGCCTGGAAGTTAAGAAAGAATTAAAAATAGATGTAAGTGATTTACTACCGACAGATCTTGAAGCTATTTCTCCTGAATCGGATACCAAAGATGATAGTCTAATATTCAACGAATCTGTAAATTCAGAAACTAAGATGGAAGAAGACGAAAGTCCACCTTTTGAGCCAATAGACGTTCAAAATAGTGGAATACAACATGAGGAGAACTCTGTGGATTCGCATTTATCTGGATTTTCAGGTAAAGCATGTCCTTTCTTTCGAAATACTGTTAAAATTACTCGAGTACTTTTTATTTTAGGTTTACAAAGCCACGATTCTAACCCGTGTATGGAGCCGAAAATATGCCAGATGGATTTGTCTAATCAGGATTCACAGGTTTCTCAGAATAGTTCGGATAGTCGGTTGTCAATCATTACATCCGAAGACAATACTAAAATGGAGATTCGCGAGGATTCCGACTCAAAATTATTGAGATCTAGCGATTCCAATTCCTTGATGGAAAATCCTCTGAAAGTGGAAACGTCTTTTGATTCAAATTCTTTAGTGAAGGATGACGTAACGAAAGCTGCCGACGAAATAGATTCGAACAGTGACAATAACATGTTTGACGATAAGAACTTAAAGAAACAAGAAGATGAAAGAGAAGTGGACAAAGCGAGCGACAGTGCAAAGAAAAAACAGGTTGATGAGAAGCAGGGCGAAGATAGAAAATATAACGAACGAAAATCAGACGACAAGAAAAATAGGAGCTCGGAGAAGTACAGTTCAAAGGATAAAAAGGATGATAAATATAAAAAAAGTAGTGGTAGTAGCAGTAGGGAAAAGGAAAAGTCCAGTTCGAAGTATAGTTCGTCGTCTTCGTCTAAGGATAAGTCTAAATCTAGAGATAGGAAGGAGTCGAAAAGTAGTTCAAGCAGCAACAAAGAAAAGGATAAAAATGGTAAAAATGAAAAAGATAAGGATAAGAATGAGAGGGATAAAGATAAGAATGACAAAGATAAAGATAGAAATGAAAGGGAGAAAGAAAAAGATAAAAAAGACAAGTGCGAGAAGGAGAAATCCGATAAAAGCAAATCAGTGAAAGAGAAAGAAAAATCCTCAAAGGATAAAGATAAACCAAAAAGCTCTAGCAGTAGCAGCAATAGTAGCAGCACCAGCAAAAACAACACCAAAGAAAAGGACAAAACCTCTAGTAGTTCAAAATCGGACTCCTCCAAAAGAGACAAGGAAAAATCCCGTTTATCTAGCTCGAGCAGCTCGAAAGATAAATTGAAATCAAACCATTCCGACTCAAAATCTAAATCATCGGACAAGCACAGAAGAGACGACAAAAGCGCACACTCCAAACACTCCAGCAGTTCGACCAGCTCAAAAAAGGACAAGGACAAGAAAAAGGACTCGAAAAAAGACGTTAAAGATGACCACTACAGCTCCAAGGATAAAAAAAGTGATCGCCGATCAACCGATCGAGACTCAAATGACGGCCGGTCGGGCAGACAAGCTCAAGCAAACTCCTTCACGGAGAGCAGCTCCTCGCAAGGGCAGAAGACTAACCAGGAATCGTCGAATTCGAACAGCGGAAGCGGCTCGGGCGATTCGGGAACCTCAGATCAAAACGAACATACAATAAAGTCTCCGATTAAAACGGTCGAGCACGGCGACACCAAAGAATTCACGTCTTGCCTCGACACGCAGAAATTTAAGTACCTAAAACCGAAGTTCGCCTCGAATTTTCAGGAAGCTAGAAAGTTGATGAAGATAAGAAAGCAGCTCGCCAAGCTGGAGAGGCATAATCAGTTGAGTTTGGCGCAGATCGAAATACCGACAGAAATGCCGATGGTAAACGGTGTAAATTGCGCAGAAAAAGATATTAGTGATACGGAGGACAAAAATATCGACGAAGTTAATAGAGAATCCCAAATCGCGGAAATAACTGTGTGTAAAACGCCTCCTAAGGACAATTCCCTTCAACTGCAAAGCAGGGAATTGAGTCAAGAGAATTGGGAGGCACTGGAAGCACGGTTGGCACAAGAAATGTCCAATATAAACTATAACTCGTACGAATCTCCTTACGACGACTACGATTATGGTGGGTGTAATTCGGTTTCGACGAGCCCTAAAAAGTTGTCTTTGGATACAAGAGAAAAGTTAAGGAAGGCAGAAAACGTAGGGAAAATCTCGGAAACCAAGTTGAACAAACCAGAAAATCAAATCAGTAAAGTTATTTGCGTTATGTTACCGCAAATAGATATAGGAAGTAAATTACAAGAAATGGATGTCGGGACTAAAGCAATAGAAAAGGATAACGCTTCGGAAAGCGTGGGATCGACGACAGTAGAAGATAGTACAAACGAGGAAAATAAAGATGATAAAAACTGCTTAGTGGAAGAAACAATTGGTGTGCATCAAGACGTAGCAGAAAATAACCCTAGCGACACCAAGACGGGCAAGATAGAACGTAAGGAACCACTGGAAATTGATACAGGCATTACGGAAATGAACGTCGATCCCGAGGATAAAATCGACAATGCTGTAAATACGCATTACAGCGATTCGGAACCGTGCATCTACCTCGAGCCCCTGAGCCCCCGTCTCGATAAAAACCTGCAGTTCCTCTACAGGTACATCGAAAAATTGGAACAGGACGTCAAGCATTCTCTGAAGACCTTCCAGAATAACTTCGTGCCGTTGAAGGAGAGGTACGGGAAGCGCAAGTTGGCGGAAAACGTCGACTTGAGGAACAACAACAAAGCCCACTACGAACAAACCACAGGTACGTACGTATACCACGTGGCTCTATTGCTTCTACATATGTTGTGTATTTTAAGACTTGAAAAAGAGGCGAAGGTCTGTAGCGCCGAATCCGAACTCTGTGATCTCAAAGGCGAATAAAGAGAAATTGTGCGATAGCTCAGGTATTTTTAGTTGTTACGAATACCGAGAAGTAGTCTTTTTACTAACAGTAGTCCGAGTTTCATAACTAATTCATTGATATTTTTCTCGTTTT
This sequence comes from Anoplophora glabripennis, assembly GCF_000390285.2. NCBI lineage: Eukaryota > Metazoa > Arthropoda > Insecta > Coleoptera > Cerambycidae > Anoplophora > Anoplophora glabripennis. Next base: position 67,655 of record NW_019417448.1, on the reverse strand, counting down.
CTGTTCATAAAATGTGGTTGATTTTGATTGTTTTCAAGATATCTCACCGAACGACAGTTTTTCGCTTCCCCTGAGCCCCGCAGAGAGTGATAAGTCCAATGGGAAAAAGGAGGACGAATCGCCAAAGCCGAAACAGAAACGAGAGACTGGCAAAAGTAAGTGCGACTCTCTTACAATAACACAGCCACAAAAAAAAAGTTGTCTGTACTTTTCATGCGACATATGTTATCCGTAGTATTTTTGCTTCCTGATCAGGAGTCTCGTGTCAGAATTGAGCCGTCACATCATAGGAATTTCCTTACCTCAAAAAACAGATCAAAAATGGCAAAAATTCACGAAAAAGTGGTAGGAAAAATACAAAAAAAAAATTTTCCTATATTCAAATGTTCATTTATATGGTTAAGATCCCGCCGAACGTGAATCCGCGGTCAGAATTGATTATTATTTTTCTAATCTCAAAAAAGTGGGTCAATTAAGGTCAGGTATCGTAAATTTTCGGGGTTTCGAGGTCAATTTCGCAAATTTTAAGATGGCGGATCCAAGATGGCCAACCAAATTTTCAAAAAATAACACATTCGCATCAAAGAACGCAAAATCAGCCTGTTTTTGAGACTTTGACAGAGGCGACAGGAAAAAATTCTAAAAATATTCTAAAAATATCCAAGAACTCGTCATGAAAAATGAATATGAGCATCACTTTCAGTTTTTCGAAAATCACACTTATTTACGGGTTGAAAAGACAAAAAAAGTGAACAAATTAAGAATCATCGACAATTGTAAAACCCCAAATATTTCTGTTGTTATCAAACAAATATTTTTTCACATTATCTACAATTTTTGTATATTTGGGGGATGATTTTACCCCTTGAGAGGGATGATTGATGGGGATATGGGAGTACTTGTGTATAAATTATTCTAATGAATGTATTTCGAAACATTATTTTTTTTTCATGCATTATAATTATTTTATGTACTTTGAAGGCGAGGGTTGAACTTAGGGGTAGTTTTACCTTCATTTGGGGGTATTTTCCTTCGGATCTAGTGATTGTGGGTTATTAACGGTTCAGTTATCACGTATAAAAGAAAAAGAAAAAAAATTGTAGCTTTTAATATATTTTTTGCATTTTTAGGCGTTTAGGGGATGATTTCACCCCTTTAGGGATATTATGGGTAGATTTTCAATCCGGACAAGGCCGTATCAAATACGAAATTAGATATTTTCACGTTCATAATATTATTTTGATAACAACAGAAATGTTTGAGGTTCTACAACTGTTGATGATTCTTAATTTGTTCACTTTTTTTGTCTTTTCAACTCCTAAATAAGGGTGATAAACTGAAAGTGATGCTCATTTTCATTTTTCATGACAAGTATTTGGATATTTTTAGAATATTTTTAGGATTTTTCCTGTCCTCTGTCAAAGTCTCAAAAACAGGCAGAAAAATGGCTTTTTTGCGGTCACTCTTTGGTATACGTGGGCTTTCGGGGTTGCTGATTACGAATTCGAGGTCGGAATTGCAAAATTCAGTTTGTAATATGTTTGTTTACTTTATGACCTGAATACCCAGTCATGTTTTAACCTTATTTTTTTCAGCTATATCTTGTTCTTTTTTTCTGTAAAAGGTCTATTCACGGGTTTTCTGCCTAATCTCAGGTAATAAAGACCATAGGTAATTGATCAAATAATTAATAGGTAATTTTTAAAATAAATCTGATCTCGGATTCGTGATCAGGAGGCAAAAATACTACGGATAACATACGTCGCATGAAAAGTACAGACTACTTTTTTTTGTGTGTGGCTGTGTACCCATCGCTAAAAATTAACACATCTGTAAGTACTCCAGTGTAAAAATAACGAGCGTTCAAATAAAAACGTGGTCGAAGTTGGCTCTGACACATTGGACGTAGGGCGTAGCTTATAGCGACCAGCTTAACCTCATTTCTCAACGAGCTGTATAGCAGCTGTCAGTTTCAATAACAAAGCGGCGATACAGTGCTTTGACAGATGACGTTTAAGTTCATTTGCTATACGCTACGCCCTACGTCCAAATTTTCAGAACCAACTTGACCACGTTTTTATTTGAACGCTCGTTATTACTCGGTGGAACCATAAATATATCAAACAATTTTAACTACTTTTTAATTTGATAAAATAATTTTATGTATTCTCTGTACGAAAATTGTAATGTGCTGTTCATTTCGCATAGTGCTCCAATACCGTGTTGTTACAAACGCCTATTTCTAAGTTTGTTTATCTTTACAAAAATAGAGACAAGTGGCGTCACTTGAATAGTCTTAGTTGTTATGTTGGTACTGATTTTAGGTTTGAACACAAGAAGCCAGAGGTACTCCAGTGAAGACTTGTACAAACCCAGGCCTATCTTTATGAGTTCGAGAAGAAGTCGAGGTGCCAACAATCTTGGGAAATGAGACCGCAAACATTACTTCGTGAATTTAGAGAATTCTAAGATATATTTTTTATATGTTGATAATATTTATATAATACAATTATGCTTATCGTTAAGAGAGTTTTATTACTGAAATAAGTGTACAGGGTGTAACAAAAATATAAGGCTACAGACTTCGCCAGCAGATGGAATTTAAAATTAGTAGGGGTACTTCATATAAAATTTTCGCCTAGAGTGCTTCTTTGATGAGATACAGGGTGTTGAAGTTGAAACAATAAATAACATTTTCTTTAATATCTTTCGACTACGAGCTAATTTTGTATCTGGGCGTTTTTTTGTGGATGACAAATTCGAATTTATCGACGATTTCGTTGTATCTTCTAGAGGCCGCCACAAGCGACCATTAGGACACATTTAAACTACCAAAACTTTCTTGTGGTATCGTGTATTTTACTTTGAGTTAGAAAAATCTTTTCCCCTAACTTTTCTGGTTAAAAATGGTATACCTTGCCTACCGTTTTCAACAAAAAGGCATTTAAATTTGTAAATGTATAAAAAAAATTTGTTTAAAAGTCGTAGTCGTCATAGTTTTGTAAAATATTATTGTGAAAACACTGATAGACATATGAATTATAAAAATTACGTTTATTTTAAGCATATATTTGGTTTTAGAGGCAAAAAGTGCTGCGTTCGAATTTAATTGTCAGCAAATGAAGCAAAATACTGATGAGATCAGAACATATGTATTTAATTATTCGTAAAATAATCGTGGAAATGTTATTTAAAATGGTTGAAAAATGAAGACAAGTCCAAACGTTTTGATGTTAAGGTTCTTATATTAGGTTTTGAAAACTAATAATTTAAGAAAAAGAAATAGTCGTAAAAAAATTTATTTAATTTCTCCTTATATGCCACAATAATACAAACACAAATGCATTTTTACAAAAAATAGTAAAATAAAACCATCATATTGCATACAAGGTGTGACACAACATTGTGTCAAAAATGAAAGAACTGTTTCCTCATTTAAATTGAAGAATATTTTCTTCTATAAATATTTGCTCTCGAAGCCCTCGTTTTTGACACATGAGGTGTAAAAATCTTTAAAAAAAGGTATTTCTAAATATCTTCCGAGGAAATGACAATGTAACAAATGTTGTGTGCTCTCAGTACGTGAGGATGTATTGAGGCATAGGAATGTCATTTGGACACCTTTTATAAAATTATTTAGGTAAATAAATCTAAATTTATCAATTTATCATCATTATCATAATATCATCTTTACAAATGGCTAAAAGCTATGCAAAAAATCAAGAGATCATTTCATTCAAAATTAACTTTACTTTTTTAAAATTACAAAAATGTGTTTTTTGGCCATGGATAAACTTAGAGGAAAACTTCTTTATTTGTCATAGAAACATATACTCCGCGGTCAAAATTATAAAGAGTGATTCAGACATAATATAAAAACACTATTACCGTAATGCGTATAAAATATAAAATGATTTTTATACGGTTCAATATTATTTATCTTTATGCCGCTCGCTACGCACATCGATAAAATCTATAATCGTCTATAGACTGAGTTACACTGAACGTCGATCTATATTCTATCTCTGGCATGAGGTCATAGCATAAGCGTAGACGAGGTGTCTAATTCCATGGCTATAATAAATTTATAAATTAAAAAAACACTATAGTTGATTTTATCTTAAAAATACACATCAATTAAGAAATACATAAAAACTGTTCCTTTTACATCATTTAATGTGTATACTGTGTTCACACATCTGTAGGATGTGACGAAAAATCTTTAAACTGAAATTTTTTCATTTTTGGAAACGATTGTTGTGTATTTTTATTTCTAAAAAACTAAGTAAGTCTCAAGGTAAACACATATTCAAAAAACTGAGGAAAATTATTCACAATTAAAATGTATGTCCATACTTTTACCAAGTTTGATATTTTTTATTTAAAAAGTCATAATAATATTTATTTATGGATCAGGTAATAGGTAACAAAATATGTTCCATAAAGTAAAATAATTACAGTAAATAAATAAGCAAAACCCAACAAGTTAAAACCTTTTGTTTCGATTTATAAGTAAAAGTTTTCTTAAGCCTAAATACTAAATTTGAACTATAAAATTAAAACCAATTGCTACCAAATTTTAGAAAGAAGAATTCTAAGAACGTTTAATAAACTTTTTCCTAATTTTTTACAAAAAGATATGCATTTTACCTACACACCATTGAGAAACTGAAAAAATCAAAATAGACGCTGATTGGTTCCAAATTTTGAAATAGTTTATTTCTAAAAATGTTTTCCTAATGAAATTTTTTGATAATATATTATTCAAAAACGCACCTTACCTATACAGAAGATGACTTATTTTTGTTCCTGACAAATAAAAAAATATATATCTTATAGACCATTGATCAATTTTTGGTAAAAGCTCATTGGAAAAAGTGTTAAGAGTTTGGATTCAAAGCAGGGCCCTAGCTAGGAAGATATTTCAAGAAGAGCAATCAAATTTTCTTCCCAAGAATATCAAAATATCCCAAAATATCCCAAATATCAAAATCTTATTTCCAGAAAAGAATATAAATATTTTTTTAAGCAGGGTAATGCCCTTCTTTACCACATCCTAGTGAAGGCCCTAGATCAAAATAAACCTCTTGCAGAGAGTTGAATATGGGTGTAACTTTAAATAGGAGTCAGTTTTTATAATAGTAAGTTTGTGTTCCCCACAATACTAATCTCAAATAATTTTCTTTACATTGAATCAATAGTCGTGTTTTAAACTGCACTTAAATTATTATCTACGCCATCACTGGGCAGTACCCGAACATGGTTATATGTGTATACTTATCAGTGTTGCCTGTTGTTATCTTTTTAATCGAACTGTATGAAACTAACAATGGAAAATAATTTCGTCAAAGCAGTGATTTTAAAGTCACATATTTTTTAAGTAAAACGAATTTGTGTTTTAAAACAATTATTTTTGTTGTTTTATAAAATGTACACAGTAAAAAAATAAATAAAAATACTTCCTAATTCCATTGTTAAAAATAATTTCAAGTTTTGAATAAAAAGTGCATATACTATTTTCTTAAAGCACTGTGTTTAGTTTCTAAATCTTATGTCAATAACCTCTGACATTAACCTAGTTTAGACATAAATATCAATCCACCTGATGTGACATGACAACAGGTCGCTAGACGGTAAAAAAAGAAACTGCCAACATTAGCTCGATAAAATGAGAATGGACGAAACCCCTTCATTTTATTAAATTTATTTCAGTTTAGTCGAAATAAAATTTGTGTAGAGTACTTTTATTTAGTTTAATTTTAATGTAAAATTTAGTGATATTTACTGAAATGTTTAATGTAGTGTACAGCCTTACAAAGTTATTTATTTCAACGTTTAGTGAATCCATGGTGTGTTTGTGTGTCTTCATTGTTAAATTTACATGTAATTTTATGAAAAAAAAATGTAGATAGTTTAAAAAAGACGAGATTTGACAATAATTATGGATCTTATAATGCCTTCGGCTAGCACACGTGGTTGTTTGAGGTTTGTACACTAGCCTGTTCAGTGGCGGGGTATGAATAATTACAAAAAAAAAAATGTTACGAGAAAAACACAGTTTTCATGTCACCATTGGATAATACGTAGGTGCTTATGAATTTTATGTGTTTCTAAAGATTAAACGTAACCTCCGTATAAATATAGCCCCCATTCAAAGTAACACCCTGTAAAAACGTTTTAAAAATGTTTGTTCATTATCATACTTATTAAATTTGACGGGAGACATGGGAAGTGGTAACATAAATGGATATTGCACTGAATTTACTACTAATCTATTAATACAGAAAACTTATGAAAATTTATCGTTTATTTTTAATCAAGTAAACACTGACAACACCAAAGAATATCAACCAAAAGGCGCCCACTCCAATTCCGTGCAAAACTTGCAAATGGGAAATGTTCCACCCTTTGTTGGCGACGTTCCTAAGTGATTCTATTGAAAGCGTAAACGGTAAGCATTTAGCCAGTATTCTCAGTACGGGTGGCATACCTTCGGTTGGCCACATCAAACCTAAAAAAAAATGGAGAAGTTAATTAAGCTATGCTGGGTGGTCACTTTTAAGGTGTACTTCATTACTATCTCCTGATCTAGAAGATATATGGTTAAATTACAAGAAAATTCCTGAAATATCCTGAAGAGAACTGAAAACTTTCTTATATCTTCCACATCTTTTCTATTATTGAAAATAGAGTAGGTAATGAAAATCAGTACGATTCATAATATGCTCTATCTGTTGGAAGGTTAAAACATTTTCCACGCCTACTAGATTCTTATATTTTCACGTTCAGTGTGACTATTTCTCTCTCAAACAGTGGTTTAACTAAAGTTTAATTTTCTTATGGATGCCATATTAGATTTTTGCACAATTAGATGAAACATTAAATTTCAAGTTCACTTATTTACAACAGCAAATGATAATTTCTTTATTTTCAAACAGAAATGTCAAAATTTTCATTTGTTTTTTTTTCATGGCAACTATGATTAAATCAAATAAATCATAAAATTGATGTTTTTGGCCATTAATAAAATCTCCTCGCCTAAGTAATAATATACATCGTTGGATTCGAAATTTCATACTTCATCTAATTATGCAAAAATCCAATAAGGTGTCTATAAAAAAATCAAAAATTGGTTATGAAAACATGAGGATCTAGGAGGTCTGGAAGATTTTTTAACTTTCATCGCAATAATAAAAAAGATATGAAAGAAAGAAGAAAAGCCAAGTTTTCAGTTTTTTTTCAGGATATTTCAGAAACGGCGCACCTTATCTCCAATCTATCTACATAATCTGAAATGGAATGAAAATATGCAACTTTCTTCTATACTCTGCAGTCGAAATTATAGAGAGTGATTCAGACATAATATAAAAACTATTACCATAATGCGTATAAAATACAGGGTGTCCCGAAATTCATGCAACAAAATTTGGTTACAGATTCTTAAGACAAATTTAGGGGACCCGTATTTTTTATTTTTGCCAAGTGGCCCCCTCTTTCGGAGTTACAGCCCCCTGAAGTCCGCCCCTAAGAATAATCTTTTTTTTATATCTCAGAACCCTGTTGTACGAAAATCACTAAACTTGCCACACTGGGGTTTTATGACATGTGGAATCTGATGGTACTACGTTTTTTGGCGGGAAACCCCCTTAAGACAATTTTTCGTAGACCCCCTTGCTTTTGGAGCCAAAAAAATTTGGTCGCATATTTAAATTTCTTAAAAATTATCAGTCCACTAGAAAGCCATTAAATTTAGAAACTTTTTGTCTCTTTATACTTTTTTCGTAAAACGCAATGTTTTCGAGAAAAATGTCAAAATGTGATCGAATGCATATCGTGATTCGCCATTTTCCTCAAAAACATTGCGTTTTTCGAAACAAATATCAAGAGACAAAAAAGTTTCTAAATTCAATGGCTTCCTAGCTAACTAACAATTAAAAAACAATCTTTGTGACTAAATTTTTCTGGTTCCAAAGACAAGGGGGGGGCCACGAAAAAGTGTCTTAAGGGGGTTCCTCGCCAAAAAGCGTAGCACTGTGAGATTCCACATGTCATAAAACCCCTGTGTACCAAATTTAGTGATTCTCGTACAACATGGTTTTGAGATATAAAAAAGACTTCTTAGGGGTAGTTTTCAGGGGGCTGTAACTCCGAAAGAGGGGGCCAGTTGGCAAAAAGAAAAAATACGGGTCCCCTAAATTTGTCTTAAGAATCTATGACCAAATTTTGTTGCATGAATTTCCGGACACCCTGTATAAAATGATTTTTATACGGTTCAATATTATTTATCTTTGTGCCGCTCGCTACGCACATCGACAGAATCTATAATCGCTATAGACTGAGTTACACTGAACGTCGATCTATATTCTATCTCTGTCTTTTGCACTTGGTAAGGAATAGGGAAATTCTTTTTTAGTGGGAGTAAACGGACTTGATGTATCCGTCCTGAGAAACGTTATAACTTATAACATAAGCGTAGACTAGGGGTCTATCTAATTCCATGGCTATAATAAACTTATAAATTAAAAAACACAACTGGGACGTTTTAAAATGCTGTAATAATTAAAATAGATCAAAGTGCTGGTTATAGCAAACCGTAAAAAAATATTAGATGTTATGTTCTATTATCTTTTTTCAATATTTTCTATATCTTGTTGCCTTTTACGCAGACACGCCAATGGATTTTCGTTCCCGGCACGCTTCATCCCCCTTACTAGTCCAAAAGTTAGCGATGAGTCACTCTCTATAATTTCGACCGCGGACTTATAGTTCACCTTAAAAATGAGCACATTGTATACAGGGTATCGCCAGGTAGATGACACAACTCTTCACTATTATTTTTTATTCTAAGGACTCTCACTGATCCATATACAGGGTGGGCCAATAGTGTGAGAAAGTAAAGTAACTCCCTTGTCTAGCCTAGACAACAAAATTAATTTGAAACATACACGGCGATGAGTAAAAATGGGACACGCCAAAGTTCACGTTTTTTAAATGGTACACCCTGTATATTTTTAAACATATGGATTTCCGAGAATATTCTATATATGGCAATATAAACAGTTTATCATTTTAGTGCGAGGTTGCCAAGTTATGTAGAAAATGCTTCGAATTTTGGAAAAAATATGACCTCGAAGAAGTTGTAAGTATTAACTTTCAACTACTAACGTTTGGAGCAAACATATTTGACAGAGTTATAGGCAAATGTTAGGCAAATACTCCTATATTAGCTAATATCGATATTTAATACAGGGCATTTTTTATAATACGATCATTTTAAAAAAGTTCAAACTTTATTTTCTAGAATTTTTCAAATGGAACGCCCCGTATTTTATTGTTCTATTTTATTCACATATCAGTCCACTTCAACTTTTATTAAGTATGTTATACACCTAAAGTTGTTAATTTTTAAGATATAGCAACATTTTTGGAACAAAACTAATTTTTATTATTTTCGGTCGCGCGAAATGTCTTTGGAAAAAACTGTCACATTGTGTCGACTTGTCAGTTCACAATTTATTAATATTTTATTAATTAATATTTATTTGTGGTATTCTGTAAAACAATAAAAATTAAGTTTTTTCAGAAATGTTGCTATATCTTAAAAACTAACAATTTTAGATATAAAACATGCTTAATAAAAATTGAAGTGGACCGATATGTGAATAAAATAGAAAAATAAAATACATTGTGTTCCATTTGAAAAATTTTAGAAAATCAACTTTAAACTTTCTAAAAATGATCGTATTATAAAAAATGTCCTTTATAAAATATCGGTATTAGCTAATATAGGAGCCTTTGTCTAACATTTGCCTATAACTCTGTCTAATTATTTTGTTCCAAAAGTGTTAGTAGCTGAAAGTTAATACAACTTCTTCGAGGTCATGATTTTTCAAAATTCGAAGAATTTTCTGGCAACCCCGTACTAAAATGATTTGTATTGCCATATATAGAATTTTCTCGGAAATCCATATGTGTAAAAATATACAGGGTATTCCATTTAAAAAATGTAATATTTGGCGTGTCTCGTTTTTACTCATCGCCCTGTAATTATCAAATTAATTTCGTAGTTTAGGTTTCTTGATTCTGTATAACTTTTATATAATTTTTTTTCTGTATTATGAGTAACAAGGGAGTTATTTTACTTTCTCACACTAATGGCTCACACTGTATGTATGATATAAGAGATAATAGAAAAAATATACAGGGTAAACTTTCTAAGGCGCAACAAAAAGAAAAGAAAACAAAAGAAAATAGGAATTTGCCCAGTACGGTCTTAGACATAAAGGGTCTATTGGACTTCAGTGATAAATGTAAATAATAAATTAATTCCCACACATGGTCAAAAAATGTGCCACAAAACAAATTTTAGTGAAAATTCAAAAATATCTATCTCCAAATTTTGACCAAGGACTTTTTGCCATTACAGTCTATAGTTCATTATGAAAGTCCTAATATAAAGCAAAGTAGTTTATATAGTAGCGTATATAGTAGTATAAGTAGCATATATAAAGCAAGTTTGTAACATTCTTCTACCCTTTTTTTTCACTTGCTATGAATGAACCATTTTTTATAATACACATATTTCCTAGTGCACCACTAACATTTTTTTAACTTACCGCTGAGCATCATCATTGGAAGAAATATTCCTGTCAACACTGTATTAGCCATAGAATGGTTGACACTTATAACGGAGACCCAAAATCCTAGAAATATATCCGTATTAAATAACCTACCGATTAAATATTACATATCTATCATCTACATTCAAAAGATAAGCGTAAAATTGTTGCCAACTGAAGTGAAATAATTTAATTTCATTAATTAGCAGTTACCGTAAGACATTCCACATAGGCCTTGCAGGAAGACGATGAAATATATGAGCCACATGTACCCGACATAATTCTGTTGAACAATTGCGTAAACAACTATCAACATCTCGAAGACCTGAATCACTAAAATGGAGGCCTGCAGGATGAAGTGGGTGAGGGTTATTTCCAGGGACGTGACTCCTGCAACTATGGACCTGTCCCAAACCCCATCGTGTCTGTCCGTTATAATTATTTGAGACGTCATGATGGCACCCATGAAGAATATTATACTGAAAATAGTTTAATATTACAAATTTCACGTCACCAACTGATTTTTGTTTCAATAATTACGTTATTAAACTGCCGGGGGTCATGTAAGTCACGAACGTGTCGTCTTTTGTTCCAAAATAAAAGTCCATGCGCACCGGGAAGTCCCCTAAACCGGGTATGAAGTGGCAATCCTCAAAAATTGCATTCTGGAAGTCTATGTACAAGTCGATCAACTTGTACTTTACTGTTGCTCCGACCTGCCGATCTGCAAGGCAATTAAAATGACCTTTTCAAACATTTTAGTGACCTTTGTGGGATATTTTTACTTTCAAAAAAAGTTATTAATATTAAAACAGTTTCCAGTAAGTCTTTGCATGCTACAGCTACAGTTATAAGACTGCGATGGCAAAAGACGAAATATTTTAAGTTAAAAGTACCCACATATGTAGATGTCGAACTGCTTGTGTGTCGGTGAGATATAACCTATAAAGTGTCTGTCATATCTTAAATGTCATTGTTACTCAATGCCTACTGAAATTTAAATTTTTTGTGAAAATATCGCTTTTCTTTGTTTTTAGATGGATATCTGGCAAAAAATAACTCTGTGACTTTTATCCGAAATTAAAAAACCAAAGCGTAAATGGCTCCGACAATACTACAATCTGCAATTTACTACTTTTTTTAAAGCCTACCGTAATGACAGGCATTCTGTGAATTTTCTTTAAAAACTTTTAAATTTATATAAATGTAGATATTTTTCCTGAAACCATTGAATATAAAAATACATATCGTCCCATTAAGAAAATAATTGACAATCGCCTGTCATTAAGCTAAAATTTGAAAATAAAAATGATAGTAAGCTCCAGTTGGTAGTATTTTCGAAGCCCTTTTCTATATCGACCAAAAATGGCGGAGTTATAGCTTGCAGACAAAAGTCTTCTTGAAAAAAAGGGTTTAAAGCCATACGTTTCGAAGATACAGGGTGTTGAAATAAAAAAAATACAATTTTTTCAAATATTTCTAAAGATATTTTAAGTAGATCAATGAAATTTGCCTTAGTGCTTTAATTGTCATCTAAAACTCTAGAATTTGTACGCCATTGATTTTTTTTTTGGAAATTCGTTGATTCCTAATTGTATTAAAAAAAAAGAATTTCTTCTATTTTATTCCAAACATAACTCATTTTGTAATTATTTTTTAAAATTTTAGAAAGCAAATCATCGCACAGTTGAATAAATTTAAAATATCTCCAAAACTATGCGATTCACAAAAAAAATTTATAGGATTTTATGTTGAAAACTCAATTTTAGATACAGTAACTATCAAGAATGAAAAAAAAAAACATTGACGTGAACATTATTAAATTTTATTTCAAAATGAATTCTAGCAAATATTTTTTGGGAATACCGAATAGGTAATTTTGGAATTATTTTCAAGTTGTTCAACTGTTCACCAAAAATTATTTTTTTGATACAACTATATAGTGTGGCCCATTTGTTTGTAAGCCATCCTCTGTAAAATCTTCATTGATTTTAACTGAATTTATTTAAGATGTAGTGCTTGATGAAGTGTGTTTTGTGAAGGAAAATGACCGTGATCCCACAAAATCCACTACGTCCGTTTTTAGGAGTAAAATTTTAATATTTCATATTAGGGACTTTTTGAGAAAAATAATATTTACGCCACTGGATTCAGAACCCCCCTAAAACGGGCCAATGCCAAATTTTATCAAAAAATTTTTTAAATAATAATGATTTTGAAGCCAAATAAAAAATTCACAAGTTTTTACTTTTTTTAATTAATTTATTGTTGACATCAAGTTGTCCATGAAGCAAATCAAAAACAAAAAATTAGCATATTTCCATCATTTAAAAAATTATTTTTAAATTTTAAATACATTTGTCCCGAAAAATGAGTATATTTGATATCGACCATTCAAATAAAAAACTTAAAATTTGTATTAAAAATTTGCATTTGCTAATTTAATAAAACAAGTTATGCAGGAACCATCACATTATTTTATAAATACATTTGTCTAGAATTTTAAAAAAATTAGATATTTATCAGGATTTTAAAAGCTGTAAAAGATTAGAAGCATAATTTGGTATTATTAAAGAAATATTGATTTTTTAATTGACCATTGGCTCATATAAAATTAACTATTAACAAGAAAGTTTATGGTCTGTTTTATTTTTTTTTATGAAGATGTATCTTTTCATGGACTGAGTGTTTTTTACGTAGGTATATTATTCCGTACTGTGTAAACACCAACTTTATTTAATTCCTCATACTTACTTGACATATCCAACCAAACTTTAATTTCGCTAAAATCTAGCACCTCGTCGTCTATATCTTTGCCCTTTTCTATCCTCTCCTCGGCCGAGGCTGTGAAGTTTTGCGCTATATAAAGAACACCAACGACTTTCCCGTGCTTGACACTCTCGATTGCGTCTTCCAGATAATTAAAATGAACCTAAAATTACATTGAAAACCACGTTATTGCTAGTTTAGCATTTGCATGTTTCTGCTACACATACAGACATGTGTAAAATAAATCCCAGTGTTTTCAAAAAAATAAATATTTTTTTTTACATGATTTATTAAACCTATTGTCTGAAGTTACTTATTTGTTGCGCAGTTATCGTTTAAATAAACTCATTTGTTTATATTTCCGAGAAATGTATGTAGGTACAAAAGTGGAAACATATACAGGGTGGCCAAATGAAAACGAAACAGAGCCATTTTCACGAACTGCGTCAAAATTGTAGAAAAACGCTCAGACCCGTCGATTTTAGATTAAAGGGGGACATTCTTTGCTGGTATTTTTGACTCCGCCACTTTCACCCCCAGGCAAGAGTAAGCATCACCCCAAAATATTTAAATGGCATTGGGAATTGATTAATATTTCTTTTGAAAGCTCTTACAATTCTCTTTACAACAGACTTTAAATTTTATAATTCCGCCCAATACTTATTAAGAATTTTGATTTTACAGTTGAAACTTATGTACAAACAATTAGTAATGGTAAAAATGTCAGTCATTCGAGTTAAGTACGCCAATGGTATAAATTTAGTATTTCTTGCATTACATTGGTTTTTGGCGATTTGTTATCACTTTCCTAAAAAAAACACAATTGTAAAAAACAGAAATGAATGCTATACACACACAATGAATGTAAAATTAGTGGATTCCAAATTATTTTCTAGTATTATTTGGAAGCGTTGGTTGGTAGTTTATTTAATTATGTTTTTGAAAATTATGCACTGGTTTATTCCATTGCGGAAAGGGTAGATATCATTTCGCTTTACTTTATGACAATAAATGTGCGAATAGGGTAGCTCAGCTATTTAATGAACAACATCAGATCGAGATGTCATGTCAGGAGGAAGTATGTTCTAGAGTTAGTAAAAAAAATTCAAGAGACAGGGAACGTAGCCAACAAAAAACGAGAAATTGAAAAACCTATAGTTAATGAAGCTAGTGAAGTTGTAGTTTTGGGACAAGTTCATCTTGATCCTACATTTAAGTACGAGGCAGCTGGCATCTATGTCTGGGATCAATCAAACTAGCGTACAAACCATTTTGAGGAAGAATAAATCCCATAAAATACATTTAGTCCAGGAATTTCATGAGGATGATTATGACCGCCGTTTGCAATTTTACGAAATAATGAGTGAGCGAGCAGGGAACGATCCACAGTTCCTTTTTAACATCTGTTTTTCTGATTAATGCAGTTTTTTCTTGAACGGGACGGTAAATCATCATAATTGCCGCTATTGGTTCGATTCACACCCAAGAGTTTTTCACGAGGTGCATACACAGCAACCGGAAAAATTAAATTTATGGGCTGGAATTTTCGGTGACCGGCTGGTGGGTCCTTTTTTTCTACCTGATAATTTAACTGGCCAAATGTATTTGCACTTACTGGAAGACGCTATTGACCCTGCCTTGACTGATATTATTGAAAATGTTCCAGAGTATGATGAAGATCATTTGATTTTTCAACAGGACGGTGCTTCTCCGCATTATGTGTTAATTGTCTGTCAGTATTTGGACCAACGTTTTCTACGGAATTGGATTGGGAGAAGAGGCAGCATTGAATGGCCTCCACGATCACCGGATTTAACGCCCCTTGATTTCTTTTTGTGGGGATACCTAAAAAGTAAAATCTATAAAACGCAGCCAGCGTCGCTGGAAGATTTGCGTCAAAGAATCGTCGACGAATGCCGTCGAATCACTCCGGAAATGTTTCGGAATGTGCGCGAACGTTTCGAACAAAATCTTTATTCTTGTATGGAAGCGGGCGGTCATCAATTTGAACATTTAATCAACTAAGAAGTAAGTAAGCAACTAAACATAATTTAAAATTTAAAATGTAAATTTTTTTCAAAGTATTGGGTGGAATTATAAAATTGTGTTGTAATGAGAATTGTAACAGCTTTCAAAAGAAATATTACTCAACCCCCAATGCCATTTAAATATTCTGGGGTGATGCTTACCCTTGCTTGGGGGTGAAAGTGTCGGAGTCAAAGAATGTTCCCCTTCAATCTAAAATCGACGTGTCTGAGCGTTTTTCTACAATCTTGACGCAGTTCCTGAGAATGGCTCTGTTTCGTTTCCATTTGGCCACCCTGTATATATTTTAATCGACAAAATGGGGATTACCTTGGTTATCATAGGGTGATCAAGGTGAGTCAAAAACCTACAGCTCATGTTACTGAAGTGACACGAGCTGAAACTGTAGGGAATGGCCGTTCCGTTTGGGTCAAAATCTGGGCAATGGGTGGTCATGGTTTCATCATTAACTATAGCCAGTGGGATATCCCTCACGTCCCCACCGATGGCAATCATGAAGATGGTAATTTGAATGATCGGGAAAGTCAACAAAAATATGATACCCCTAAAATGTGAAGGCAGATTTACTTTTCGTTTATTTATCCGTTAAAATCGATATAGTAGAGTAGGAATACTTGTTATATTTTAAATATGGAGCTATCATACATACAGGGTGTCCGTTAAAGAATGGACAAAACTTTACCACTAGATTCTACGACGAAAATTAATGGGGAAAAGTCATATAGGTACAATGTTGCTCGTAAACGCTCAGTTTTCGAGATACAGGGTGTTGAAGTTGATAAAAAAAACATTTACTTTAATATCTTATTGGATTACTTCCGAGCTAATTTCGTGAAATTTCATATCCGGGGGGTTTTTGGGATAAAAAAATCGAATTTATTGACGATTTTGTGGTATCTTATAGAGGACCTCATAATCGATTATTAGGACGTTATAAGCGATCATTAGGACTGCCAACGATGTATGCTTAAAAAAATATGTTTGAAAGTTATTTTTGGCAGTCGAATTATGGAACACCCTGTGTATTCATCAATAATATTAATTTAAAATATATTTATTATCTTCAAATCCTCAACTTTTCAGATAATGGAATATAATTTTAAAATAATTAAACTTACGTAACATTTCTGTAGAATTGCTTCCAATTCTTATCCATTAATGCCCTCAGTCTACTTTTATTAAGTGTATCTCCTCCTTTAACGCGCTTTTTCTCTTTGGTCAGCATCTAAAAAAAAACAGTTTTATAATGTACGTATTATAATGAAAAACAGTGACTCTTCAAAAAAAAACAAAATAGAAGAAACAAAATACATTATACAGGCCGTGTCGATGTACAGTGGAACAAGCCGTTAATATGGCGTTGTAGATAAGTTCACTAATATACAGGGTGATTCACAACTTATCCAAAAAAAAATTGGGAATAGATGCGGCATAAGAAATGGAGCCAATATCTTAAAAAAATTTTTGTAAAATCCCTATGGTTTCCGAGAAAAAAATTACATTCAGCCATTACATAGCTGGACAACTGTAGTCCCTAGCGTCATTCGCAATACGCGTGGAGAGCCACGTGGCCTCAGCAACTCCGAATCCTGAAATCCGATTTTACAATCGTCGTTGCATTAGTGTTTACCTGTTATCTGTGGTGTTTACAATAGTTTTTTTAGTAGTTTGTGTCAAAAATGGCTTGCATATATAGCAATATAGTATTGCGGTTGATGGATATCATTTTAATTTATGGTGAAGCAACATTTTGTATTATGGTGAAGCATTTGAGTTATGGTGAAGCAAAAGTTCGTAGAAACTGAGTAAGGCGGCCCCAAATGTGTTTACACGTAGGTGGATAAAATTTTGAACAGTTGTTGTAACATTAGGTACGTCAAATTGTTTTATTATTTAAAACCACAAATTAATTTTATTAATTAAACAATAACGGCAAAAGCAGTTGAATTTGCTGATATAAAATAGGTGCTATAAAATTCTATTTATTTCTTTCCTTGCGAAATTCTTTGTTCTTTTTTATCACACTGCCGCCATTGCGGTCGCATTGTGCGGGGTCAGGTTTTACAGTGGACCAGTTTCCAGTGCCGTGCAAAAGTGTATTTTTAAATCATTTTCGAACTGCCCTCTTTTATTTTTTTTACAAAATAATTTTTTTTGATAAGTACTGAATCACCCTGTATGTAATACAAATAGATTCTACACTGAGGAAAACATTTCCTTAAAAATAAAATTTCCCTCCCTAAAATATTAGAGAAAATGTTCACACCCAATTGAGGTAAATATTTAATTTGTCTGTAATAGTAAAAAAACGACTTCCAATTGGGTACAATAAATGTATTTAAAAAATTGTAATACGCTAGGCACAGAAATTAAGGGATATTAAAAAAATCCCAAAATTTTGGGTGATTTTCAAAGAGCTGTAACTTGGAGGGAAATGGTCGTAGAGAGAATAAAAAAAAAGGAAATTTAAGCTTCAGGTGTCGTTTTCAGATCTGCATTTTAAAATTTTTTAGCCTCAGCAGTTTTTGAGTAACCATAAGAAAATCAACGAAAAAAAAATTGTAAATTTTTGTTTTTTTAAATAAGGCTTATGGACTTCATCATAAAGCTCTTTTAGATAATTTAATTCTCTTCAATTTGAGCGGTTCCGAAGCCGAAATCCATAGATCTTGTTTGAAAAAGCAAAAATTTACAAAATTTTTTTCCGTTGATTTTCTTATGATTACTCAAACTGTCGTATTTAATAAAAAACGTCTCTTGCATTTTCTTCACACAATAAACCATTTTCGAGTTAAAATTTTTTCTATTCGTATTTAATTTTAAAATAATTTCTAATAGGTTTTAAAAAAATTAAGCAGCAGTAGAAAATGAAGCAGATTTAAGACAAAGAATCATAAATGGATGTCAGAAAGTCGGACAAATGCCAGTAAGTTTGAAAATGTAGAACAGTCGTTGAAGCGAAGGCTCGTTGCTGTGTTGTTTTCAAACTTACTGGCATTTGTCTGACTTGCTGACATCCGTTTATGATTCGTTGTTTTAAATCTGCTTCATTTTCTTCTGGTGTTTCATTATTTTTTTTAAACCATGAAATGGTACCTACTAGAAATTATTTTCAAATTAAATATGAACAAAAAAAATTATAGGTAACTCGAAAATAGTTTATTGTGTGAAGAAAATGCAAGAGACGTTTCTTATTGAAAATATGACAGTAAATTAAACGTGCCTATTAATTTTTCTGAAAATCCAGTGACGTAGTTTTTACGTGGATTTTAACGACAAAGCCCCTGAGCCTCCGAAACTGGTCGACAGATTTAGACAGACAGATAGATTTAGACAGATAGAATATATCGAATTATTGCCTTTAATTATTTACATCATTTCCCCAAGTTTCGTCAATCTACGTCAAACAACTTCAGAGATAATTGAAAAAATGTGATATTTTTCAAAAACTTTAACGCTCTCTATCTTGGAAACCAGTAACTTTAGGGCCCTGGTTTATTAAGTCTTTTGTGCTTAAAATGACCCAAAATCACCCCCTCAATTTATGACACAGACTTAGGATACACCCTGTATATCTTTTTTAGAATTTATGACTAATTTACTAGTTCAACAGCACCATCTCTAGATATTGGACGTATTTTTCTATTTCAACGTTTGCTATTAAGAAATCTAAAAGCTAGTAACTGGTAAAATCAGACACAATAGTTTACTAAAAAAAATAGAATACATACATCTGTGGAGCCGTGAGCGATGTCGAAAGTAGCTATGCTAGTCGTAGAGGGTGCGTGCGCAACAACAGAATTATTTTGATCGTCGGCAACAGGATAATTTAACTCGTCCAGCCGTCCTTCTTCTTGTCGCCTGCTGAGTATGAGGAACACGTCTTCCAGTGTATCCGTGTTGAAGATAGAGAGCAACCTGTTCGGAGATTCTTCGGCTAAAAGTCGACCTTCTCGCATCAAACCAATCTGCACAAGACAATATCGTTAAAAAATTATATTTTGCATGTTTCGACGTTATTCAAAAACTTAAAGAAAAACTATAAAGTATAGTTTTTATTTTACTTGTAACGTTGCAATAAAAGGAATCAACAACGTATTGAAAGGTTCTCCACAAATATCTGAACAAAAATTATGTGTCAATCTTTAAAAAGCCTTACCTTATGCGCCTGCCTGCACTCTTCTATGTAATGCGTGGTTATTATCACAGATACCATCCCTTTGGTCGTGATCTCTACCAGGTGATTCCAAATCCTGAAACGGAAGTATTAATAGAAACGAATTTTATAGGCAAGTAGAAAAAAATACCTGTCTCTTAGAACTGGGTCTACGCCGACTGTAGGTTCATCCATGATAAGCAGCTCGGGGCTATGCACCAGGGCTGCAGCAAGAGATACTCTTCTTTGCTGGCCTCCGCTACAGTTTTTCAAATATCTGTAAATTTCAAGGACAATTACTTTGAAAAATATTAAGCTAAAGCTCTTTGACATTGGCATCTAGGTACCTATTCCTAAACAGTAACTTCAAAAAGCTGTTAATGATATTGTAGGAAATAACTACTCTGTAGACTGAAGACCCGTCCGGCAATATTTAGTAAAGATGTTATATCCCTAATGTTTATGGATTATTTAAGTGTAGAGCGATTTTTTTTAATTCCTGGATTCCAAATGCATATTCAAAAAGAACCTCTATTCCAACATTTTCTTTAAAGTTTAAAACTAACGACATTGTGGAAAACAACTACTCTGCGGTTTGTAGTCCCGTCCAGCATTGAATTATTAGATATCGATGGTGTAATTAAATGCTGGAACGCTGTAGACAGCAGAGTAGTAGTTTGCTACAGTATCATTGGTTAAAAGCTTTATTTCACCTACTGCGATACTAGCCATGGGTTCTCAGTATCTACAGATTAGTAGGTCGCTCTCTGTCTGTAGATACAAAGCAAACTTTGATCACAAATTATAAAGTTATCGATATCTATTGTGTTTGTTTGTTTCTTGGGAGAACATAAAGTTTTTTTATAGTACAAGTCGACAGAAAGTATTTCTTCTCTAGGAAAACCATGAAAAATACCATAAAAAGTCGTAGACAATTTTTATAGGGCTGTACTAATTTATTCATCCAATTTAAACATAGTGAACCCTCTAACCCGTCACTGGTTAGCTGCCTGTAGAGAATATTAAGTACCAATTTTGGTTCAATTCCCTTAATTATATACATATATATTTTTTAATTCTCTTTGTACCTCGAAAAGAAAAGGAATTTGGAATAATACGGAGGATCTAACAAAAAATGTCGAAAACAAACGCGTTTACAGTATTCCTGTGTGAGTGTAATAAACACCATGTCGGCTATGTTCAAATAGTAATGAATAAATCTTTAGAGGCAGGTTAATTGATTTTTTATTTGGCACTTAATATTTAATATTTCCTGATTTAAATCAAAGCACCATAAAACTTGTATCATATTTCAATTTCTTGCTAGTGACCTTGTTTGTAAGGCTAGCAAGAACCACAAAACATAAAAATTGCGAGAACCAGTAAAATAATGAAATAATTGACTCATCGTTGTTGCCAAAATTACATTTTCAAGGGAATTATATTGATATTTTATATTTTATGGTATACAGTACAGACCACGGCGGAGGTGGATGTGAGAGAGGGCAAGCAATTTTTTTCTGGATTACCTTCAGTACAACTCGCATAATAAAAGTGTAGATCCGTAGGTCTGGGCGAGGCCCGGAACATTTTCAAAATTGCAAAAATGTTGGAAGAATATTGAAGAGGAAAAAAGTTTTAGAATTGAATTGAATATACTGTAAATTAAAAATGTTTAAATTGATGAAAAAAAAGGCAAAATAAGTTATTTTGGATATTTTTTTTTAATATTTTAATTGTTCCGAGGGCATTCTGATTTTGGTAAAAAAAACTTTAGAGAATAATAAAATAACACACCAAATTTCATTAAAGTCGGTTAGATAGTTTTCGCAAAATAATTTTTTGAAAAAAATTTTGAAAAAAAATTCTCCAATTTTCAAAATGTTGCACAGCCTCAAATAAAGCATCTTTATTCTTCTAATCGGTTGATTAGGACGGCCAGTAAATTTTTGAGTTAACACTCTATTTTTATTTTTAAACAATTAGACTACATTTATCAATTTGCAATTTAGTTTTTTTCAAAAATTATAATTTTAAAGTACTATTTTTTAGTATTGCAAATTGATAAATGTAATCTAATTGTATAAAAATAAAAAAAAGTGTTAACTTTAAAAATTTACTGTGACCGTCCTAATCAATCGATTTCAATTTTTCAAAATTTTATTTGAAGCTGTGCAACATCTTGAAAATTCGACACATTTTTTCAAATTTTGTTTTCAAAAAATTATTTTGCAAAAACTATTGAACGGATTTTAATGGAATTTGGTGTGTTGTTTTATTTTACCTTAAACTTTTTTTACCAAAATTAGAATGCCCTCGGAGCAATTAAAATATTTTTAAAAAATTATCCAAAAATCTTTTTATTATTTGAATTTTTTCATCAATTATTACTATTTTGCAACATCGGTAATAAATTTAAACATTTTTAACTTGCAGTATATTGCGCAAAATTCAATTCTAAAACTTTTTTTCCTTTTCAATATTTTTCCAAAATGCACAGTTTCCAAGATATAAGTAAAAAACTCAGATAAAATAGGTATTTTTTTAAATTTTTTCAACACTTTTGCAAATTTGAAAATGTTCCGGACCTCGCCCAGATCTAGGGATCTACACTTTTATTATGTGAGTTATACTGAAGGTATTCCAGCAAAAATTAGCTTGCCCCCTCTTAAATCCAAGAAGTGGGATATTTCGACAGCTCCGATCTGAACAGACTACGTCTGCATTTAAGCATTTGTTCAGTGGCAAAAAAGCATTTCTTTAACGTTTTGTTATATTGACGAGCAAATATTTGTTGTTTGTTTGTTTTTGCGCCGTGCATTTGTTTAAAAACGTATATGTAAATATTATTATAACTAGGCTTAATACAGTAAATCAATCTTTTAGTTGTCTCCATATGAAAATTAAGTTTTGTCAAGTAAAATTTACGAGGTAAGTATGAATGAGACAACAAACTGTCTTGAAATTAGCACTTTCAACTAAAAAGCCGTGAGAAAATCCTTACTGTTCAATATAATTAAGTAGAAAAAATTAATTACAAATATTTTACAAATTCACATACCTTTCGTCTGGTGGTAGTTCGAGTAAGTTGTGTAGTTGATGATATCTTTCATTAATCGATTTCTCGTCCATATTGAAGATTCGTCCGAAATAGAAGACGGCATCCTTTACTGTAAATTCCCCCACAAGAGCTATGTCCTGGAATATTAAAAAACACAAGGTGGAGCACTACAATGTGTCAAAAATAAAGGAGATTTTTCAGTCAAAGTTAAAAATGTTTTCTTATATACATTTCGCCTCGAGACATTCATTTTTGAGACACAAAAAATAGTTAAGTATATAATGCTGTTACCTTTATTTAAATTATGTTATTTCACTAACGACTAAAAAAAATAGCCATTAGTTACTAAAATTTGAATTAAGTCACTAAAAAACAATCCATAAAGCGCTTACAAAACCGCAAGTGTTGGAAAAATAATTGTAAACGTATTTTTGCTAGCTTAAATACTAATTACATACTAATAATAATACGCTTCCATTTTTGAGCTTCTTTCTGTTTATTTTTCAATGAACTAACCGTTTTGACTTATGTTTCAGTGGCGAGTAACAAAGATTTTAAATTTAAAAATAAGAGAGACATAAGTTTACCAACAAAATAATTGTGCATTTGGTGATTCGAATACGTTGTTAAAATTTCTGCTTATTTCTGACACTACTTTTTGAGGTAGAGAGAGTTGAGGTTTTAAAAAATTTACTTTAACCAAATTACACAAAAAAAGCATGGAACATTACTCAAGAAGAATTTATCTCTCAATCTTATCTGACATTTTTATTTTTGGATGTAGCATAAGAAGAAAATTTCATTCATCTCATTGTCAGTGGTTGGAAGAGATCTAAGCGTCAATTGAAACACTGTACCTAGACGCTCATGACTATATAAAAAATTTTGTTATCGGCTTCAGCAGAATCGTCGCATATTACTGAATTATTCATAATTCAATTTAAAATTTAAATCGCGATGAGTGATGAGTTATTAACGTCAATTTTGCTTTAACATTTCTGTACCGTCGTTTAGCCAAACATTTCTTTCGTGTAGTGAATATTAAAGTAACAGTAAGTATGGCCTTTTTTTCCGCAGTCTTCGTTCCACTTTTATCCATGACATTATATTGTCGGATATATCCAACTCCATTACGAGACATTCATGTATTTTATGGCTCTATTAAAGGAAAATCTAATTTTTGAGTCAGTCTAAAAAGTTTTTGTATATCTAGATTTCTGGTGTCGATTTCAATTGATAAAATTAAAAAAAATATATATTTTTAGTTTATTTGAACTAGAGAGTAAAAAATACCAGATCCAGTAATAAAATAAATGTTATTTAAAAAGGGTACATGATTGTTGATCATAATTTAAATGTCAAATCAGGACCAAAATAGAAAAAATATTAAACTGACAAATATTGATCCAACCATAAAAATGTCCAACAAATAGATATGGATATGTCAGAGTATAAAAAATGAGCTTGAAATAGTAACAATTGTAGCATATTTCAGTTTTTTTGTGTACAGGAAACTAATTTTGAGCTCTTATCGAATAAATATTTATATTTTTATTTTATGTATTACGTAAATATTTATTTTTAATTTGTAACATGTTTCTCTTAAGGGCGCCATATTCTTTAAATAGTGTTTTCCAAAAAGACAAATAATTTCAAACATTTAATAACCGAATAATCTAAAGCTTATCAAATAATAGGAACGTTATGTCATGCCACCTGAGTATTTTCAAAGACGCCGCAGTAAAACGAATAAACAGGTGCAAAAAAACGATCAAACCATCAAGGTTTTAGGTACTGAAATCTACGAAAATACTAACTTTTTTATATATAACTCTACATGTAAATATTCTTATAACATTTACTTGCTTAGTCCTACGTATAAAATAGTTTACTTTTATTTATAAGTACGTGAAAATAATTCTTAAAATGTGGGGGAGCAAACACATGTTTTACAAACACTTTTTTTAGTTATTATTTTATTTGGGTAAATTTAAATGGTACCAATGAATAAACAAAACATCAAGGTTTTTATTTTTGTGCTTACTTTTGTTCTACACGTTTTACTTTTAGAGATTTCAGTACCTAAAAACGCCAGAAATTTCATTATTTCCCGGCCAGGGATATGGCCACCTTAAGCTATAATCAACATTTTCGAGAGATTTGACATTCCGGTAAAGTTAAATAAATAAATATATCGTTCTGGCCATTTCAAAAATCGATTTACCACAAATTTTGCCGATATAAATGAAGAATACATTTTTTAAAGAAAAAAGAGTATCTAAAAATAACTTTGGGATTGATAGCATCAGCCAAAAAAAACGTATGTTGAGGTTAGTCCCTTTCTGAACATCTTATAATAGTAAAAAGTTTATTTTTTATATTAAATCATGGAGCCTTATCTACAGCACACTAATTTTATATCGAAGGTTTTTTCAAAGTTGGAATCCAAAACATTAAAACATAAAAAATATATAGGAAGTTCTGGTGTTATTTTGACCTCCTGTATATGCTCCCAAAAGACTAGTATATACTTAGCGGACACCCTGTATACCTAACGCTTACCTGAGGCATATAACCCACTCTTGGTCCTGGAACACCACCACCTGGTTCACCAGGTTTTCCTCCTAAAACCCAGATTTCACCCCCATCGATCTTTTTCCTTCCCACTATACTACTCAGCAGGGTGGTTTTACCACAACCGCTTGCTCCTAGCAGACCATAACTAAAAATCGAAACCGGAATTAATATTCAGCTAATCTCTAACATCACTAAGGGTATATGAATTTATATTTTATTGATATTTGTTTCATGAAAAAAGTATAAAAATGTTTGAATATAGTTTATTTTTTACAGCTACACTACTTTACTGAAAAAATAAATTGTACAAGGTGCATTTCAAAGTAAACAGGACTTTTTAAAAATAAGAACCATAAAAAGTTTTAGATCGTCGACCAGAATGTTATTCAGGATGTCGGTACAAGCCTTTTGGATGCCTTCCAAGTCCACAAAACACTTTCCTTTCATCGGCAAATGCAATTTTTCGAAAAGGCAAAAGTCGCACTTTGCCAAACCAGGTAAATACGGGGAGTGGTTGACACTTAAGATACGATTTTTAGTCAAAAAATCGAACCACAAGTGTCGATCGATAAGATGGCGCCTTTTTGGACAAATACGATGCACCAAACCGCTTCAAACCGCCAAGAGAGAATTGTGCATTTCCCAAACGAGATTTTTTGGGTTTTGAATAGTCTGACACCTTCCACTCGTCACTTTGGTGCTTGATCTCTTGAAAACACCGCATTTCGTCACCAGTCACAATGTTGTAAATTAAGTTCTTGTCCTTTTTGGCCTCCTTGATAATGTCCTTCGAATGTTGAATTTTGAACAATTTTTGGTAGTCAGTCAACTAGTGCGGAACAAACCGGATTTTTTTTTATATGATTTATGGTGTATCTAATGAAATTCAAACATATGAGCTAACGGCAAATATAAACTTTATAGTGACCGTAAATAGCTCAGTATATGACGGTTTTTAGGTCCGAATTCTTGACACATGCACCGATTGACGTGAAATTTTAACAGTAAGTGTGCTTTCACCCTGAGGTGAATGCCACCCCTTCTCGGGGGTGACAATGAAGGCACCCATTTTAATCGCAAAAATCAATAGAAGGATGAATTCTAAGCAAAAAGTACTATATAATGTTTTTTCCAAAAATTAAAAATTTTCCGAGTTATTTGCGATTGAAAATGTTGATTTTTCATCTAAAAAGTGCATGTTTTTCAACCATTTTTGATAAATAACTCGAAAACTTTGCGTTTTATCGAAAAACCCATATAAAGCAAAAATAAAGTTTTTGAAATAACGAATCTATTCGTTATTTTGTTGATTATCGTAGATGTAATAATAACCGAGTTATCACTCTATAAAAGTGATTGTTTATTTTTCGGAAAGTAAAATCGATCCTTTTA
This sequence comes from Anoplophora glabripennis, assembly GCF_000390285.2. Lineage (NCBI taxonomy): Eukaryota > Metazoa > Arthropoda > Insecta > Coleoptera > Cerambycidae > Anoplophora > Anoplophora glabripennis. Next base: position 41,035 of record NW_019417448.1, on the reverse strand, counting down.
CCGTAAAATAGTGGCGAAAGAACAAATTTTTCGAAGAAAATGAATATAACCTTTTTTAAAGTGCTTGGAAAGACCTTTAAAATGTTTTTTTTTTCATAGCTCAAAAACTCGCGGAGTTATGATGAAAATAAAATGGTCATCTCATTTTTTCGGAGAAAAAATCAACAATAAAATCTATGGCTGAACCATAAAAATAGAAACTAAGCGTAATCCATGTACAGTGACTTTATTTATGTACCAATAAGAGGCTCTGCAAATTTGACCGGTTTGACCGTAGAATGCCTAAATTTAAAAAAAGTTTGAAATAACGAAAACAGTTGGAACAGTTGCCAAAATTGTCCTCCAATCACGAACCAAACAGAGGAAGTCGAGGAAGATAGTTCTTTAGATGATATGTAAATTTTTGATAATAAATTATAATTCTATAATACACAAATAATTTTTATTTTCCCTTTCACTAATTACATAATTTAAGTTTCGAGTTTTAAGTAATCTCGTTGAATTTAGTAATGTATCGTTGAGTCTTTTGAAGCAGGTAAAAATTCTTCAATTCCTCATTAAGGGTTGTTTTTAAGGGTTGAAACGTTGTAATAAATCATGTATTATTTCATAAATAGTAAAAAATATTTAATCCTTCATTATTGCTCCGTCAAAACATTTCAGAGCCGCGAAAACTAATTTTTGTTTTTTTTCCCTGATAAAGGGTGGATTTTAAGGGTTGAAATGTAGCTACAAATCAAAAATTATTATTCAAAACATAAAAGAATGCTTATTCTATTGAGATAACACTTACATCTATGGTTTTTACGTTTTTTGCAAGTGTTTTCACCCCCTAAAAACAATAAGCACACATTATGGATATGTATCTTTTGTAAAGGAGGTACTTTTACCGTTGTATACTGGACTACAAGTGATAAGTACAGAAAATGCGATAACTGCATTGAAGGTGAAGGTTAAAGTAAATGCCATGTGCAGACTATAAAACTCATATATGTAGACGCAACTCGCAGAACTCATCGTTTTCGAAATCATAAAACGACAATGACACTAAATAAAATTATTTTGATCCAACAAGAATCAGTGGATGATTTCTTTTGTTGGTTCAACAGTTCGTTCAATAAAAATGTATAATCCTATAGAATTTAAAAATAAATTGTTTCTTTGTATCTATAAAAATAATTAATTGTACTGGTTTTGTTGTAAGCATCTACGCGTTGTCAAAATTCATAAAAACCTGATTTTACATGCTATAAATACTGTGATAATATGCTAATGTATTTAAATACATTCTAAAATATTGAAATTGAGCAATAAACAATTGGTACCAATTCAAAGAACAATGGTTTTTTGGGTAGTTATGCGGTGGCCTATGTACCTAGTCACCGACAGTTACAGTATTACATTGCATTTCGTCAGCTTTAGTTAGGAATCTTTGATCTGCCCTTGTTTTCGGACTAGGCTCTGTGGACGCCAAAAGTTATTCTCTGGGCACAAATCCCGCTAAAAGCATAGGTAAGCGATTACAGATGACTTGCAACGCCACCAAATTTTCACCGATGTTTCGAAAGTTTCGCAATATGGACGACGCTATTTTTGAAAAATGAAACATTTCCAAGTATTACGTGATTCGGACTGAGGTAGCACCATATCGTTAGAAATCACCAAAATGAGACAGGCCAATAACCCTTCCAAGACAGCCAACGTTCCAAGACAGGCGGTTTTTGAAGAGGCTAAATTTTAGAATCCAGCAGATCCAGCCTAGAGTGTGTACGAATGTCAACCCGAGTACCTTGCGTTAACCAGGGGCATGACTGGTACGTGTAGTACGGCACGAAATTTAAAGTTGCATTATATAAAGCAAATATGTATTTTATCAATAAATCCAATTTTTAATAATTCAGAACATTGTTAAAAAAATTTCACCAATTTTGCGAGTGCATTTCTCCCTGCCTAGACCTCAGTTCTAGTGCCCCATCCAGCCAGGTATTTTCTAATCCTGCGGTGAAGATCCCAAGGGATATAGAGAGCTTTTAAAAGCTTCTCAAATTCATAGGAGGCCTGCACAAGGTCCAAGAAGCTTCCAGGTACTCACAAGGGATCTTAAACCAGTACTAGACAAGGCAAAATCTAAAAGCCAGGAATATAGACATCAGAGTAACCATACTCGAAGTGTCCTCGAGAGGGGAGCTACCCGAAAATCCCGTTTGCCTCTTTGCCGCGAGAAGACGAGAGTGCACGACAGGGCATCTTTTATACAACAAAATTGAAAATATTGATTGATTGATTGAATATTAATATTATGGCTCAAATAATTATTTTTTTACCTATTATAACAAGATGCTGACAAGCGAAGGAAAAAAGAAGTGACCTTACGTCAAACATTAATTATTTCGAAATGATTAATGTTTGACGTATAGCCATTTTTTTTGTCTTTTGCTGGTCAGTAACGTTTATTAATATGTAAATATACTATTTTAAAACATTTACTAGTAAAACTATGGAAAAGATAGGAAAAATTTAACGTGGTCGAAAAGACAGTCTTGTAAAGAAAATTTTATTAAAAAATAAAGTATCAGTGACATTTTTCCGATTTTTATTATCATTGGGACAAAACATAAAGTTATAAATCATTTAATTTATTTGATCCATACAACTACCACTGTTTATGTTTATAGTCCATTGAAAAGTTATATTTGGGGTTGCAAAAGTCAGAGCACGCAATTTTATTTTTTGGATGTCAAGAGGGGGTTAGTGTAAAGTTAAATCCACGTTTGTGGGGTCGCAACCCTTGTGCATCGGCCGCCATCTTGTAAAAAGGGCTGCGAATGGTTTTTACTACTACTTACTATATCGAGCAAACTATTCGTCGTACAGAAAATTTGCAAATACATTTTTTGTTGCAAATTAAATTGTCTACAAATTTGGTTCCGTAACTTTTAGTTAAAAATAACAAAGTTATTAACGAAAATAGATAAAGATGTGGGAACAAATTTTCTTTTGGTCGTTATAACTTTTTTCTGGGCATTTTACAAAAAAATTACATCAGAGCATTTTGATACAGGGGTTTTCAAGGACTAATTTCCAATACAAACTTTTTTCAAATTTTATTTATTAACTAGAAAGGTAGGCAAACTTCGCTGACGCGAAGTTTGACCTTTCTCTCGGGCCTTCGGCCCTCGAGCCGCGCTGCGCGCGGCCCGAGCACCGCTCCGCGGTGCTCTCCTCGCTGGTTAGTAAATATAACATTTTTTGAAACACCCTGTACTTTAGTTTTTAAACACCCCGTATATAAAAGTTTAATGAGAACGTTTTTCAAAAAAGAGTAGGCCCCGCTCGGGGAAAGACTAAGAAAAGTTTCTTCCAAACTTCCAAAAAAGGCATCTGGTTAAATGAAAAAGGAAAAACCTAGTCCACCTGTGTCAGTTTTATGAAACACCCAGTACATAAATTGCAAAAAACATGTGGTTAGTAGGGAATAAGATTTTTCATAAAAATATTGCAGACTTCAGTACAAACTGTAGAAATGGAAACAAATATACCTAAGGAAAGTTTCGTTCTGTTGGTAATTGGATCAGTTTTGTGGAACATCCAGTATAAAGATTCAAAAAGACACCTGGTTAATAAATATACAATTTTTCATTCAAAGACTCTAGTAAATAAAGACAAAGTTAAAAGTGAAAAAGGAAAAAATTGCCCGTAATTCAGCAGATGTGGGTCAATTTTGTGGAACGCCCAGTACATATATAGATTTTCTAAAAAGCGGCTGGTCAATAAATATACAACTTTTCATCAAAAGATTCCATGAAAAAATTAACAAAATGAATAAGGGAAAATCTGGTACACCTGTGTCAGTTTTATGGAACATCCTGTACATAAAT
>NW_019417448.1:22875-33604 GCF_000390285.2 Anoplophora glabripennis | reverse complement strand
TCCGTAACTTTTAGTCGTAGAACCAAAAATAACAAAGTTATTAACGAAAATATATAAAAATTTGGGAACGAATTTTCTTTTGGTCGTTATAACTTTTTTTCTGGTCATTTTACAAAAAAATTACATCAGAGCATTTTGATAGAGGGGTTTTCAAGGAATAATTTCCATTACAAACTTTTTTCAAATTTTATTTATTTATTCGGGTTTTACAGTGATGCGAAACTTACACTATTCTCCAGTACTAGTAAGTATACATTAATATGAATGATTAGGCATAGTTTTCTCTCATCTTTCCATTATTTTTATAAGAAACATTTTAATGATTGACATTGCAATGTTGTTAATTAGTTATTGACTTTTTTTCCCCACCCCCTACGAGGTAGAGTCTGGTGGCGCGTTTTTTTTACGTCGTATCCCTAGTAGGCAGAATCCACGGACATTTTCTAGCTGACATAATAATTAGTGTAATTAAATATATCGAAATATATTTCCCAATCTACTGTGTCCTCAGTCTCTTTGATGGGCCATGCTGCGACTCAGGATCTGGTTGACCTTCCGATATTGAATTGTTGAGGAAGGATGGAGAATGAAGTTGCGTCATTGTTGGCAGTTCATCTTCAAAATCATTCTCCTCGATCAGTTTTGATATCTCCATTATGTTGCTGCATGTTTCCCGAGAACAATTCAGGCACACTGTAGAACGTTTGAGGCCTGCCTTCCGACATCCACAGTTTCCTTTGCATTGGCAGAATATCAACTTTAGAAGCTCAGGGGGTGCTGGAGGTTTTGAACTTTGAACAGGCATCAATATTTATCCATAATTTTTCCAGACCCAGTCTTGGGGGTCGTTGTAATTCCCGAGCCATGACTGGACCTGATGATAGACTCGGAGGCTGTACAGGGTGGTTGATTTTCGATAGTTTTATAGGGTACAGCCAAAACGGTGATAGATACAAAAAATCTGATATCGATGTCCCGTCCTCTTTTTTTGAGTTTACTTCGCTGGTCCCAAAAGATCTTGGCTAACTTGATTAGTTTTAGATATACAGGGTTTTTTTGAAAAATGGCCCATTTACATTAACCTCTCTATCTCCGTTGTCATTCAATTTAGAAGAAAAAAGTGTGCACATTATTTGTTCTATTTTTTATTAGGAAGCCATTGGCGTACTCAGATTTTTTACAAATCGCACAGTTTCTCCGATATTGCATAAACATAGGTTTTTTTAAATAGAACACCCTGTATTTGGCCATCCCGTTGAGTAGCATTTTTTTTTACCTTTTCAGCCATATATAATAATAGATACTTTTTATTTGCCTAAATGAAGAAAAATGCAAAAATGTAGATATAGATATTTTTTCAGTTGGCCATGTTATTTATTTATTCGTCTTTTGTTGTTTAATATTGACAGTTAGTTTATTTTTGACTGATTGAAAGCTTGTTAAACGTCTATTACTTGGTTTTAATTTTGAAAAGTATAAAAATGGTGTACGAAAATCTTCACAAAGTTCAAATGTTAGAGTGTTACATTGAAAGTGAAAAAAATAGTGACACAGCTTTAAACTTATATTTGGAGAGATACCCAGAGCGTCATCAGCCAGAAAAGAGAATTTTTAGCCGACTCTATGATAATTTGTGTGAGTTTGGTTCTTTTCAAAAACCGAGAGCTAAATCTTATAATATACAGAATAGAGAAGATGATGAAATCAATACTTTAGCTTTTGTTGTCGCAAATCCCAACGTATCCAGCAGAGAAATTCAAAGAACGATAGGAATTGGTAAATTCAAAGCATTGAGAATTTTAAAAAAACACAAGTTTCGACCATATACTATAAGAAAAGTCCACCATTTGCATCCAGGAGATGAAGAGAGACGCATCATTTTCTGCCAATGGTTTTTGCAGCAAACTCATGTATACCCCAATTTTTTTCAAAATGTTATTTGGACCGACGAGGCTTTTATAAGCAGCGAAGGTATATTCAACCGGCATAATGCGCGTTATTGGTCAGATGTTAATCCTCACCAAACTGTGGCCAGAATTCAACAAGGGCGATTTGGTTTTCATGTATGGGTAGCTCTCTTCCACAATAGAGTGTTAGCTTACGAAATGTACGATGAAAACCTTAACGCTCAGAGATATGTGAGAATTTTACAAGAAAATATTATTGAACTGCTGGACGATATGTCACTAGCTCAACGATATAATATGTTCTTTCAGCATGATGGTGCGCCTCCACATAATTCCCACATAGTTAGAGAATTATTAAATCATAATTTCGGGGACAATTGGATCGGTACGTACGGACCAAACAGGTGGCCGCCTAGGTCACCAGACCTAACCCCTATAGACTTTTATTTTTGGGGGGATGTTAAAGACAAAATTTATAAGTATAGAGCTAATAATGTCGAGGAGCTAAGGGAACATTTTGAAAACTATATTCAGCGGGTGTCAAATATTCACATTTACAATGCGACCCGTTCCATTGCCAAACGTTGTCAGTTATGTATCAACGAAAATGGCCGACAATTCGAGCACTTGCTGTGACTTTGTTATGTCATTTTTGTTTTATTGTTGTTTCTCTCATTTTATAGTTGTTATTTTTGTTTAGTTTATGTTTAGATAATAGTTATAAGTGTACCTATAATTAAACCTATTAAGTAAAGATAAATGGATAATCTAATTTATTTTTTTTTTAATCTTTTAGTCTAAGTTAGGTGCTTAACATAAAAATAATAATAGAAAACGAAGAGACCAATACTAAATATAACAATAAATAACATGGCCAACTGAAAAAATATCTATATCTATACATTTTTGCATTTTTCTTCATTTAGGCAAATAAAAAGTATCTATTATTATATATAGCTGAAAAGGTAAAAAAAAATGCTATTCAACGGGATGGCCAAATACAGGGTGTTCTATTTAAAAAAACCTATGTTTATGCAATATCGGAGAAACTGTGCGATTTGTAAAAAATCTGAGTACGCCAATGGCTTCCTAATAAAAAATGGAACAAATAATGTGCACACTTTTTTCTTGTAAATTGAATGACAACGGAGATAGAGAGGTTAATGTAAATGGGCCATTTTTCAAAAAAACCCTGTATATCTAAAACTAATCAAGTTAGCCAAGATCTTTTGGGACCAGCGAAGTAAACTCAAAAAAAGAGGACGGGACATCGATATCAGATTTTCTGTATCTATCACCGTTTTGGCTGTACCCTATAAAACTATCGAAAATCAACCACCCTGTACAAGCGGGCTGTGTCTTGTGTTGGAGGAAGTTAAGACAAATTAAATGTATTCTTTGTCACTGACTTGGAGAATCGTTTATATCCAAGACTGTCAAGAGAATCATCTTTATTGCCACCATATAAAGAGATGAAAATTGAAAAACGTTCGCCAACGGCAGTGAGCAAAGTAGGGTCGACACTAGCTAACTCAGGACGTGTCTCCAGGGTTGTGAGAAATTTCATTTTACCGATGTTGTAAGCTACTGAAGTCGTGTCACATCCTGAGAAGGCATGGAGAAACAACAGATTATCCACAATGACGTCTCCGTACATAAAACTTGACGGACAATATAACTGTTCGGCTTTACGTCCTTTTGATGGTTAAAAAAAATACATTTGAATGTGTTCTTCCAAATGCTGTGAGCAAGACAAAAATGTCGATATCTTCGGCGATAATAGTGACTGAGTCGAACGATTGGGATGCAGCAAGAGCGGAGCGAACCATGAGGGTATCTGCATCTGATTTTGCTTGGTCGACACTGAAACCCACCTCTTGTCCACAAAATTCAAAATAGTGTCCACAAAACTCAAAATACTTTTCACAATTAAATACGTCACGCACGCACGTGGTAGCACAACTGAAAGACAAATTTGAAGAACACCTCCTATGCCTAATCATTCATATTAATGTATACGTGTTCTGTGATGTATACTTTCTAGTACTGGAGAATAGTGCAAGTTTCGCATCGCTGTAAAACCCTAATAAATAAATAAAATTTGAAAAAAGTTTGTAATAGAAATTATTCCTTGAAAACCCCTCTATCAAAATGCTCTGATGTAATTTTTTTGTAAAATGACCAGAAAAAAAGTTATAACGACCAAAAGAAAATTTGTTCCCAAATTTTTAACTATTTTCGTTAATAACTTTGTTATTTTTAGTTCTACGACTAAAAGTTACGGAACCAAATTTAATTTGCAACAAAAAATGTATTTACAAATTTTCTGTACGACGAATAGTTTGCCCGATATAGTAAGTAGTAATATAAAAACTATTCACAGCCCTTTTTACAAGATGGCGGCCGATGCACAAGGGTTGCGACCCCACAAACATGAATTTAACTTTACACTAACCCCTTCTTGATTTCCAAAAAATAAAATTGCGTGCTCTGACTTTTGCAACCCCAAATGTAACTTTTCAATGGACTAATTGCTTATGCTACGATTAGGTACAGTTGTAGGGGAAATGAGCCCCCTTGTGTTTAGTAGGGGAATCCAATTTCCCAATACAACTTCTCATTTTCATATGATACTATAATAAATAGAGGTAATTGTTTAATGTTGTTTACTAATGGCTAAAAAAAATTAGTCGCTAATGGCTAATTTGTCACTGAATATCAACCCATAAATCACCTACAAAGTTGCTACTCCTTATCGGCATAATTTATCTATAGTTTTTATTTCATTCTATTTTGTAAGTGCATTTATTTTTATTATCGTTTATGTATATTAAATTGAGTCTTTTATGTGAAATGTTTAAATTTTAACCTCTAATAGACTGTAAAATCGCCATTAAAACAATATATGCTACTTATAAAACCATAAAGAACACATTGTTGTGTGTATAATAGTATATTATTCAACGAGCGTATAATGATGGGTATTATTCACGAGGTGAAGTTTACGGCCACGAGCCGCAGGCGAGTGGCCTAAATCACCGAGTGAATAATACCCATTATACGGGAGTAGAATACTATACTTTATCCACGACTACTAAATATTTTTGTTGAAGTTTTTTTTGAAATGTTTCGAAAAACATGGTATGTTAAGAAACAGATATACGACTCGCACAAATGAAGTCGCTGATGGCTCAGTGTAGATGCTCTTTCCCTTCCAACCGCGGGTCACGGGTTCAAATCCGGTCTAGGAAAATTCACTTTTTTAATTTTTTTTTTATATGTACAGCACTGAATTGAAAATATTTAGTGGTTTACACGATAAAATTTTAAAAACGGATTGTTTGTAGCAGAACAATATAATATTATAGCTAAATTAAGGAAGCATCTGACAGTAGTGATTAATGACTCATTAATCACTGCCGTGATTAATGGGTATTATTAAGGTCGAGCAAACAGACGTATAATGGGTACATTATACAATAGTCGTGGATAAAATATTTTCATTTCCGTAGTAGCTCACTTTTTTAATGTTACATACCGTTGAAACAGGTAACACATCGTTCAGATATTTCTAATGTTTACTTTTGGACTTTTTTCTTTGAAGTTTTTTGAAGGCTAAGGTTTATGCCAACAAGCCCTCGTCCAAATTTTTACAATTTTAATTTAAAACCTGTGTTTTCTACTAAAATTATTCCTAGCATGAACTTTGGGATACCCTTTATTGTTATTCAGTACACTCCTTATAAATCTGAAGCGCTTGAAATATTCTCCACACCTACAGCAATTTTCGGTTATAACCTATCCCATACCATGCATCACAAAATGAATGTAATCATGAAAAATACTTACATCGATCCCCTGTCTACTTTCATGCACAATTTTTTCAATACTTCTTTGCTTCCATAATTCTTGACCACATCCTGGACGTAAACAGCGTAGTTGTCGTACATTTCTAAAAAAAAGTATATGTTTAATCGTGATCGTGATATACTTAACTTAATTACATTAAAAAGAAACAGTAAATTACAACATCGTCCTTTAACTGTGATTAGTCATACGAGTGTTTTTAAACTGATAATTGTTTTTTATTTTGATTTACAATTGTTTAAAATATTGACAGTAAACAGTCAGTGTGTAATACATGTAAACCAGCAATTTCAGTTCGCTGTCGGAACTTTGATCTCATTCAGTTGTTTTAGGCGACCTTGGAAGGAGAAGGGTCGCTCAGGGCCGTAGTAAGGTCGCCCACCCTGTAAAGGTAAAAATATATTTTTTTATATGGCCCACATGATGTACTGGTTTACATATGCTGTGCTTTTTCAATGGAGTAGAGTGTAGGTAGGTATATTTATTTACGCGTGTGCCATAGAGAAACTGTTTAATAAAATCATCAAGTTATTAATTTCCATACATAAATATTTTTATAGACTATTTCTTAAATCAGATTTAATTTTAGGTGTATCTATTATCTGATCGTATCTGAAGGTCAAGGCGTAGTCAAACAAATGATGAATTAATAATCGAATTCTATTTTCTGCGATCTGTTTCATACACACCAGTAGATTATAATAAACAAAGAATATTACTATTAGAAAGATTACAATCAGCAAAGAAAATTATTTTGTATATCGGGATTTGGTGAACTCGCCAATAGTGAATAAAAAGAGTTTTTTTCGGTTTGTTTATAAATATTGAAATTTCGAGAAATATGTGTTATCTCGTTAGCATATTCATTAAATTTTATGAAAAATTAAATGTCAAAATACTTAGAGTTCGTCGGCCTACTGAATCTATGACATATAATCAGAGAAAACCCTTTTAAAATGGGCAAATGTGGATCATTAGATATTATAATTCATCATCTCATCTCCTTAATTTATTAATTTGACCTATTAGATATACAACATTTAGTTGTTTGTGACTTTTCTGTCGATATATATAATAAGGACACATTAAATTCTAATACCGTCACACAAACACATTCAAATGTCAAAGACCTGAGTTGTGAATTTGTCTGCGAAAGCTGAAGAATTAAATGCCATCTATCTACATACACGTTAGCGTGACCTCAATCTTGTACAAATTTTACGCGATGGTCAACATTCCAAGAACATACGTTAAGCTAAGTCGTGTTTATTAAACATACCTATAAAACCGTTTATTAAAGATTTTTCATTATTTGTAGATCATCTAAAATATACTCGTTATAAAAGATATATTCAATATTTTTCCAAACGGACCTTAATAAAATTAAAAGGAAATCAATTTTTTCGTGTGTCTATATCGTGTATCAAATTAAAAAAAATCGAAATATCCTTGATAGGAAACTTTGAACTTCTAATATACACTACAACACTATGGACCACTGCATGCAGCAAACACAAATACCAGTCCCAAGCTTAATCTCTAATTTTAGAGTTTCTTCTGAAGAAGCAAGGGATAAGTCTCTCGAAACGTAAAAAAACCTATACCGAAGACAAGGCACAACCAATTCAAAATAATTTTAAAACTTGAAGAAATTTATTTGGTATCCCTTGTTATTTCGAACACTTTTTTGTATTAATGATACTATAGACTATAGAGCTATGGAAGAATCACACATATAAATATCAAGGACCTGTGTTGAAGGTAATCAATGAAAATATGATAAAGTAGTAAGTTAGAGTGACCCCAATTTTGTAAAAAAAAAAAAGAGTCTGATGATTTTTTTCTAATACAGCATATTCGTTTTGCCATATCTCGCTTACTATTAGAGATAAATTTAAATAGCTTAGAATATAAGTACTTAAATTGATGAAACTTTTGTTAATGACGTCACCTTCTTCGAAAAACCAGTAATTTTCAAGACATATATATATATATATATTTAAATATTAATAAGCTTATGACACATTACATTTAGGGTTTCTGGTCGAGACTTCTCGAAGCGAGAATTCCCGGGAAATCTGGCCTTACTCGAGACGAGAAAAAAGTGTCGAGAAATCGAGAAATCGAGAAATTTAAAAATCACGCGCGTCTTAAGTTCTTGACTGGAGTTCGTTTCGTTCATGCGTTCAATTCGTTTCTCGACAAATAACTGAGCGGTTAAAGTGGTTTCTCTACCAGCTCATGATTTATTTATTTTAAGTTTTTAAGGCTTTAGTTTACTTTGATGATTCTTTTTTTTTAATGTACAGGGTGATTCACTATATTTTGACCCCCCTTTAACTTTTTTGTTTTAAGAGTTATAAAAAAATGTGAAATACAAAAGTTGCACGATTTTTTATGAAGTTTTCGAAAATGATAGTAGAAAAACAAATGAAGTTCAAACAAAATGGCCGCGGATGTTAACTTTGTTAATTTAAATGGAACACCCTGTATATTTTTACATATTTGGATAGAACGTTCCTTGTCGAGCATAGTCATATAGGGTTTGTTGGGTCCATCTCTAATAATAGGCGAGATAATATTAAAAAACGAAATGATGTTTTTTTATTAAGAAAATAAGACATCTTGTAATTGTTAGACCTCTTTCAGGCATTTCTGCCTTTTTTCCAATTACGTAAGGATTTAGATTTAGTTGTAATATATTTTGACATATCGGACATTGATATAGTCCAAAATGCGTATAGGTATTTTAAGTAAATCTCACTAATTAGACCGTGTGAGGCCAATTACTCATGGACAATCTTATATATGGTAGGTCGTGACAGTGACAGGTAGTAATGTCATGATAACATTGTTATTGTTTGACAGTTTGTATTAGTATTTAATTAAAATGGGTTACACAGAAGTAGAAAATTGAAATATTATTAGGAATTAAAATAAACTATGGAGGATATCTTAACTACTCTATCTTAATTCCTATAATATTTAAATTTTCTACCCATTTTGGACTATATCAATGTTCGATATTTCAAAACATATTGCAAATAAATCTAAATCCTTACGTAATTGGAAAAAGGCAGAAATGCCCGAAAAACGTCCAACAATTACAAAATATTTTATTTTCTTAATAAAAAACGTTCTTTTCGTTTTTTAATATTATCTCGCTTATTGTTAGTGATGGACCCAACAAACCGTATATAACTGTGCTCGACAGGAAACGTTCTATCCAAATGTGTAAAAATATACAGGGTGTTTCATTTAAATTAACAAAGTTAACATCCGCGACCATTTTGTTTGAACTTCATTTGTTTTTCTACTATCATATTCGAAAATTTCATAAAAAATTGTGCAACTTTTGTATTTCACATTTTTTTTATAACTCTCAAAACAAAAAAGTTAAAGGGGGGTCAAAATATAGTGAATCACCCTGTACCTAGTTATAAGTCTGTGTAGAAATTTTATTATAAACAGATACCTAATGTTGAAGTGATAAATTAATAGGAAGAACGCTTCTGTATCTTTAAATTAAAGCTTGTTTTTTTTAAGATTTCTTCGGTTAAATTCCTTATTTACTATTTATATAATTAAAAGACTGCATGATTAATGATTATTAATAATTATTATTAGAAGAAAACTACGATTCAAAAACATTGAAATAAACATAAGTATATTGAAAGTGTTTAATAAAAAAACAAGTTAAACTCAGTTTAATTTAGTTTTGTTAGTAGAAGTGGAAACAAGTAATTAATAAAAATACTGAATGATGATGATTGTTAATTATAATAGCATGTTTATATGTCGCATTGCAATACCAAAATTATGACTTTTTTAAGTTTTAGAAATTTCTCGAGAATTCGAGAATTCCCGGGAATTCCTAGTCGAGAATTCTCGAGACCCGAGAAAAAAATAGGCCGAGAAATCAGAAACCCTAATTACATTACCCAGATAAAATTACATGAAAACGAAAAGAGCAAATAGGAAACCGCAAATGGGATTTTTATAGCAAATAAGTATTTGACTTAAAATTCCATCTTAGTAAGTTTACTACCCTAAGGACTGCGATGTCATAAAAAAACTTAAATCATGTGAAATTCCTTGTTTCCCAACAGCATAAGATATCTAAGTAAACGTGATGTTTTATTTTAAACCTCAACACCCTGTATTGTGATTCGCGTTTAGACATTTACAAAATTTTGTATATAAATGCAATGCTACATGTTTTTATCGATGGTGACTAATTGGTTTTGTACTGAAAAATTTAAAGCCTAAACAATAACGAAAATAATAAATCGGTAATTTTTCGCGTGGAACCACGACGCCGACGCTGTAGCTGTAACGCTAGTCTATCACTAAGTATTCAATGCGAAAGCAATAGAATGTCATTGCCATTGAATTAAGTAACAGTAACTTCTATTTTATATATCCGGAAACCCATTGGAGTCGCCTTTTCTGGTTATATAATTTATTTCGTTAGCTGCTACGTATCGCCTTGAGGCATGGTAACATTTGTAAATATTTTACAAGGCAAATTATTTTTTTAATTATTAATTACCCTGTGTTTGTACCCATTATAAGTAGTCCACGTGTTTAATTTTACTTTGAAAGTTCCATCTCTTCTGTGGGTATACAGGGTGTCCGCGTTTTTTGTAGCAGGACTTTCACAACTTGTACTAAAAGTCCTTTAAAAAAAAAGTTCATGTAAACATATATGTATAGATGCGTCGTTTTCGATTTACAGAGTGTTCAAGTTTAAAATGAGAATTGATTTTTTATTCGTAAAACGAAAACCCCTTTTTAGACTTTGTTGAAACTTGGCAACTTTGTTTGTAATAATAATACTCATTTTCTCACATAATTTAATTTGTCCTATTTTCTCCAGTGGCGTCACAACAAGATACCAGCTTGATAAAAATAGAAAAAAATATGGTACGCCACTGCTTTTTGGTAAGTTTGAA
>NW_019417448.1:9175-20817 GCF_000390285.2 Anoplophora glabripennis | reverse complement strand
ACACGGGATCACGGGAAACAAATAAACTCGGGCTATTACGCGCAGTCTACGGAAGTCACGAACATACATTTTTTCTAGACTTGTTCTTGTTATAAATATGCCAGCACAATTTTTTTTCTGTTTAGTCTGTTTGTATAACAAATGCAAATGAACTAACCCTTGAGAGGGATTGGGGATTGGGAGCAAAATTTAACTAATGTCGAATGTTCCATAAGATAAGCAAAAAAGCAAAGGGTTGTTCGTCTGTTATGTTTTCGAGATCGAAAGGGAATGTTTCGAGTAATGTTTCAAACTCTCTTCAATTGGAACGTTTCGGCTATGTTTCACTAAAGAAGTTTTCAAGTGTTACATTTCTGTAATGAAACAGAAACGTTTCTAGTTAATGTTTCAAATGTTAGTAAAACATCTCATTTGCAACGTTTCATTTACGTTTCGTGTTTAGTGGGAATGAATCTTGAAATGATAGGTACATGAAAAACAAATAACATTACTGAAAAATAATATAAAGTTACAATTTCTTCTACGCATAGTCAATATTACATTTAACCTTTTTATAATAAATTTTACAGTAGAAATAAATAAGATACAAAAGGAGGATATCTTGAAAAAATAAATATTTGTAGGTATACTTAAACTCTTTTATTTAAGCATTCCTATAATACACGTACACAAATATAAACATTTGTACAAAATATAAAATAAATGACATATATTTCACTTGATTCTTCCGTATTTCAAATAGTTCTCCGAAACGTATAGTTCCATGTTCCATTTTTTTCAGTTTTTGTCCTCTTGTCTTTAATAGATATTAAGGTAGTGGGTATAATAACTATGTTTGGGTAGATGTGACGCAAAATTCGAAATCTCTACGCATATCGTTTTAAACATTTTGCATCAATATTCATTATTTTATATGCACCTTACAATAACCACAACTGCACACACTATAAATTATCACATAAAATAGCATCAAAGTAACGATCATGGAGACTATTCTCCCTGGTAACGATGAAGAACAACGAAGCCAGGCAAACGGGTAAAGGCAAACCGCAAACCTAACCTAACACCTAACATAATACGAATTGAAAACGGCACACGAGAAATAAATAAATTCGGGCTGTTACGCGCGGTCTGCGCAAGTCACGAACATACATTTTTTCTAGACTTGTGTTATAAATATGCTACCACAATTTTTTTTCTGTTTATGTCTGGTTGTACATATAACAAAGGCAAATGAACTGACGCTTGCTATAATGATGGGGCTTGAGAGCAAAATTTAAATAATGCCGAATGGAAGTTCCATAAGAATCATAAAATAAACAAAAGCAAAGGGTTGTTTGTTTGTCGTTGTTACGTTTCCGAGATCGAAAGGGAATGTTTCGAGTAATGTTTCAAAGTCTCTTCAATTGGAATGTTTCGGCTATGTTTCACTAAGTAAGTTTTCAAGTGCTACATTTCTGTAATGAAACAGCAACGTTTCTAGTTGTTGTTTCAAATGTGTAGTAAAACAGCTCATTTGCAACGTTTCATTTACGTTTTGTGTTTAGTGGGGCTTAATTCCATACAGGGTGCTAGAAATTTAATGCCGAGTTTAGTTAACTTCAAACCTTCAGAAGTGGGTTTTTTTTAATGGAACACCCTGTATGTTTTTCTATATTCTGATACACAATTTTATTCTCATTCGAACGGTATCAGGGTTCCCTATACCTATCTCTTCTAGTTTTTAAGTTATCTACTAATTTTTGTGTAATCAACTAAAATCTTGTAATTTCTTGCGAGGATAGCTCTGGAATTTTTAGCAAAACTTCAAAACAAACAACTAAACTGTCACCAGTTATTTATTATTATTTATTCATAGACGTTGCCATGGGATTCTAAACAGAACATTTACAGTTTTTAATGAGACATATCCCAATTTTCCACCAATGAGCAGAATAAAGTTAAGAAGAATTCTAAAAAATCAACTTGATGCATAGTAATACACAATTTTAATTATGTATGTTGATAATAATAATGCATTAAGATAAAAAAAATAACTTAAAAAAGTCATGTGTTCAATATGACCCTCATTAACAGCTAAGCACTTGTGGATTCTAGAGATAACACCATCAGTCACCGCTTTTGCTATTTCAGATGCAGGCAATTCATGGAACGCTCTTCGTATTCGAGCAATCAAAATGAAGAAGCGGGTGTAAAATAAACTTTTTGCTTTATTACTCCCCAAACAGAAAAATCTAATGGAGTGAGGTCGGGAGACCTCACTGCCCAATTTCACGGTCCTAGGCGTCTCATTCATCTATCTTCAAACATTTCAGTCTGCTGTTGATCGATTTGATTGTGATGGTGAGGTGGAGCCCCGTCTAATTGATACCAAGTTAGTTGGTCTAAAGGTATATCGATCATCTAGAAAATCACCACAACCGTTTGCAAAATATTAAGATATCTGTCGGCATTTAAATTTTCTTCGTAGATATGGTAAGGAATTTGGTTATCTTTAATTAGACAAAAAACATTTACGCTAANGTAGAGTAAACTGCATCCTTAATAAATCCCCAAACAAAAAAATCCAAAGGTGTTAGATCAGGCGATCGCGGAGGCCACCCAACTGGACCTCCATGATCCACCTATCTCTGTGGATACTCTGTATTGAGCCAGTTTCGTACCACCAAAGAGCATCCATCTAATTGCAAAAACGAGTCTATTCTTTATTGAAAAGGAACATCGACTAGCATGTTATCATGCTGGGTAGTTAAAAATTCAAGAATTAATTGACCGCTTAATCTATTGGGCAGGATGTAAGGCCCCAACAAAATCCTTGGCAACTCATATACAGACATATTCACGGCACACTTTGTAACAAGTAAATAAATAAATTAAGCAAATCGAATCTCGAGCCTATTCATGAAAATGTTTTATTTCTGACTAAACAAAGCGATAGGAAAAAAATTAAATAAAAAAAAAAAGTTGTATATTTGATAGCTAAATCTGAGAAAAATTTCAAACCAAAAAGCAGTGGCGTACCATATTTTTTTCTATTTTTATCAAGCTGGTATCTTGTTGTGACGCCACTGGAGAAAATAGGACAAATTAAATTATGTGAGAAAATGAGTATTATTACAAAGTTGCCAAGTTGTTCAACAAAGTCTAAAAAGGGGTTTTCGTTTTACGAATAAAAAATCAATCCTCATTTTAAACTTGAACACTCTGTAAATCGAAAACAACGCATCTATACATATATGTTTACATGAACTTTTTTTTTAAAAGGACAGTATAAATACGAGATTTTTAATTTTTTTAAAGAAATTGTTTCGTTGCACCTTTGCTTGCGAAATAGATATTGTCACTATCTTATTTCAACTAAAATTGAAAAGGACCTGACTGATACAGATAATGCACCAATGATTAAATGTAACTCCAAACCAAAGAAAATAGAAATTGCGCAAATGTAAACAAATGCCACCACGTTCTAAAGAAATAGACTGGGACCGTGCATAAAAAATTGTTACCTTACTATTTCGTGTCTTTTGTTCATCATTTGGATGCAATGGATTCTATAGAGCCAATCAGAGATTAGAATTTTTTAAACGGACCAATAGCGATGACTGAAAGGGCAAGGCCTAGGTACGCTTTATACTTTGGTTATAGTACCATGGAATATCAACTTGCCAATAAGTAACAAGTCCTCGTTTTATTTGATCAGTTCCCCCTTATTGAAATGTGAATATAAATTTCTTAATTAATTTATATTAATGACGTTTTAATTTTAATTAAGGAAATGTTAACTGTGAAATAAATATCATTTAACACCTCTCCAACGACGTCTAATTCATTACTAATTAAATGTGAAGTGGAGACTAGCGAAAAAGGTCTATTGTAGTAAAAAAATGCATTCAAATTACTGATTAAATTTTAAATTAACATATTTTATTAACACTTTCCATTATTTAAAAATATTTTTTCCTAAAAACTGCGAACTTTGCACCTTTAAGACAGATAATTACTGTCATTAATTATATTAATATTTTAAAACGTAAATTGTGAAATACGCAGTTTTATTAGAAGAAAAATAGCGTGTCCCTATTACAGAATCCGCTCTTTGTGTAGATAAATTTAGCTGAACAATAAAATAATCGTTTCATGTCCTAGCATTAAAGTAATTAATTAGTAATTATATGAATGCATGCAGTTTCTGTTATTTTCTGTTAATGATGTAAATATCTACATCCAAGGTTACCCTTTTTCCGACCTTTCATTATTCTATTTCTTTGGCAAGAGCAAGTTGAATTTATATAACTTCATGACGTTGCTGTTTTATGTGATTACCTTTTACTCTAATATTTTTTTTGCGGCTACATTACGGATAATAATTTCTAAGTTATTCATGTTTATTAATATTGAAGCAAAAAAAAGTGTTGTAGGCATACATAAATTTTGTTACACATTCGTCATATAATTATAATAATAGATTGGAAAAGGAAAACTAAATCATCGTGGTGTCCTTGAAATGTAATCAGTAGTTATGCATAGCGTTGTTTTTCAACATAAAAATTATCTCACCTTTCTAAAGCTTATTATAAAAAGATGCCTAGTACTACAACTGTAGCAATTTTTTATATTAATAATTTGGATAAGTAATATTTTTATTTCAAATGTATTTGAAGGTCATATTAAAAAACTGTTTCGGAAAAATTTAAATTTTGATTTATTTTTCTTTAAAAATGCATCTGAATATTAAGGAGGACATATTAAAATTTTCAGTTAATTATCAAGAAACCGATATACCGGTAACCTTGGTTTCAACCTTGACGTTAACTTTCAAGGGCAAACCAAGGTCAACTTCAAAATATTATTAAAATATTAAATGAAACACCCAATTTTGTATACCCGGACATATTGGTAAAAGTTTTTTTTGATCAGACGTAAAATCTAGAGCTCTATCGATTCCTGGCATAAAATACAGGCTGTTCAATTTAATATTTCCAATTTGACCTAGGTTCGACCTTGCAACTTAAAGTCAAGGTCGAATAGAAGGTCACCATCTTATAGACTTTATGATATTCTACAAATTAATATCCAACAACTTTTATCTATATTTTTTTAGTAGGACGCAACCCTGTCTTTCGTGCCTTTTCTTGGACACCCTGTATATTTCAAAATATTCTAGCACTAACAATGTTATAAAATTACTTAATTATAATCATACTGAAACATTTAAGGCTACTGAAAACATCTATATACGGACTACAGCCACAGCATAAATGTTTTTTATGCTGTGCTACAGTTTTTATACCATCGTTAATTGTTTTATTCACGGAATATAGCAATACGATTATTTTTTTTATCAGTGACAAATTGTTTTCGATTAAACAGGAAATAATGTCCTACGAATATAATTCAACTAGTGCTAGAGTTGTTGTAGCGAAAAAATTGAAAGGGTATTTTGTTGTAACAAAAAAGTTTTGTGTTTTACCGCATTAAATTTTCAAATTATTAGTTAAAATAACTTGAATATCTTCAAATCAAATACTTTTGTATTTTCTATAAGTATTTTAAATAACAGCTACAATACGTATTATTAGTTATTCGTGTTTTTGTTGAAAACAATAAAGTTTTATGAAAATTAACAAGAGCAAGAAAAGTTTAAGAATTAAATTCCCCATAAAATAAAGTAAGTAATAATAGTTTAAATCCGCCAACGGGTTAAAATATTCTGTTACATTTTAATGGTGCATCATCATTTGAAACCCCACTTTCAATTCCTATAAGTTCTCAGGAGTGCAGCTTACAATTAGTACAAATGTAAGTTGCATTAAATCACCACATTTTGGGTTCCCTACATGCCCATGTCGGTTCTTATGCGAAACACCCTGTATAACTATAAATACAGATTTTTAGTGAAATTCAAGGAAATTGTTCAATCAACCATTACAAAGATTTTCACTTTTAGGTGCCTACTAACTATAAAATAACATATCAAGTAGGTACTTTGAACAAATAAAATACTTAATTGAACATATTTTTTCTCTAACATGCATTTACATACAGGTACAAGGTACAGGTACAGGTATTACATTGTCAAGTATTTGTTTTGATTACCTTACAAAGTAGAAAACCCTAAAATATTATGTGTCTACACCAAGTTGTTTCGTTTAAGCGCTACATCTAACGTCGGCAAAAATATTTAACTAACCTGCACGAGAAGTAGAAAGCACGGCGCGGAAAATGCAATTTTCGTCTATGTTTCCAAAATTTTCACCGAGCAATACAGGGGGAGTTCGGTAAAAATGCTCGTTCCCCCCATATTATAGGTAATGGCCAAAGTAATAATAATGATGGTGAAAGGCGACATGGCGCGCAACGTGGGCCCAAATGTCCGAAGCGCCAAGGAAGAATTGTAAAGGATGACATGGCACCCAACGTGAGGCACAAATATCTGATACGCCAACGGAAAAGTGATGAAAGACGACAGTACCAAATATTACCTAAAAGACTTTAAAACGTCACCAGATAGTAATTAGCGAACTCCGACAGATGGACAAATACCAACAAAAACGCACCACTACCAAATTTTGGATAAGTTTTGACTAAAATTTCGTTGACGCCCTGTATCTCAAAAAAAAACAATGTATAGAGGTTAGTGGCATATAGATCATTATTTTTTAAATTTTTTGAGTTCTATAAGTGTCTGGATTTTACGAAATATTATTTCGTTTTTATTATCAAATAAATCAAATTTGTTAAGGTAATTAATCAAAATGTATCAAAAATACGTTTGTGACGATTAATAAAATAATAAATTATGGGAAAATCGTTAGGAATACAACCAATTTA
The DNA here is from genome assembly GCF_000390285.2 of Anoplophora glabripennis. Taxonomy (NCBI): domain Eukaryota; kingdom Metazoa; phylum Arthropoda; class Insecta; order Coleoptera; family Cerambycidae; genus Anoplophora; species Anoplophora glabripennis. The sequence continues at coordinate 13,986 of NW_019417448.1, read as the reverse complement.
CGAGAAGGAACAACTTTATAATAGCCGTCATATGAAAATAATAACTGACGTTGTAAGGCCTGTCGAAAAAAATACGAGAATATTTGCTTAGGGGTGGGGGTATATTTCCCATTTCTGTAGATGTAATTACTTCGGTTACTACGTGGAAAAGCGACATCTATACGCAGGTGTTTACATATTGAATTTCACTAAAATCGGACAAAGCGTTTTAAAGTTATTTGAAAAAAAGACCTAAAATGTTTTGTCAACTTGAGCAACATCTATCGGTTAAGCAAGACAATTTTGTATAGAAACACCATATTGTAAAGTTGCCACACGAATCACCCTGTATTATAAATGTAAAACTACCAAATAGTGTACAAAAAAAGAGTTAAAATTAACATGATGCATTGCTTGAAAACATGTTGACAATACAAACAATCATTTAGTGTGATTTATCTTGAAAAGAGTGTTTTCGTTTCATTATGTCACAGTCTGATTTCCTAAACCTTACAATGTTATTTAAATCATAATGGCGAATAATAAATACCATTAAAAAGAAAACAAACCATGTATACATATACATATATGTATAAACAAACTTATTTGAATATGAGTTTGTTTTTTCTATATAAATCATACCACAAATATTTTCGTCACTTTGGAGGTGCAATAAATCGATTATAACTTTTAAATTTACATCATACTTATTTCATTAAAATTTTTATAACTATGTTAAAAATTACAAACATAGGCATCAGATAATATAGGCATCTACTTATGATAATATAAACTATAAATTACAATTTTATTTACCAAATTATCGAGCAAATTATCCATAAATCTGAAGGATTACTAACAATAAGAAAACTTTTATAGACAGAACATTATCGTCAATGTAATTATAAAAATATGTATAATACTATCGAGGTTTATTATATAATTAACAGCAAAATCAGAGATATAGCTAAGTGTGTAACATAAGTATGGAATAATTTCCTTCGAGTACGAACAAAATAAATGTGTTAATTTTTTAAAAATATGTTTGTTTTTAATAGTTTTGCTAAACAAATTAGTTAAATTAAATCGGAAATGTTGTAAACCTGCTATAAATTGGGTGATTTCTTTTTAATTATAGAATTATTTCTTAGTAAAGATATATCTACATCTTTTGTATTTCCTTGGCGATGATGACATACAACGTGTCCCAAAAATAAGTACCAAAGTTTTAACCATATATTTAGATACAACTGTTGTCTATTTTTTTTTTTTTTTCGAAACCCGACACGGTTGTCCAGTATGTTTTACTCATTAAAACAAAACTAACGGGTCGGCTATGGATTAAAAAAATATCCAAGTATGTATGCGAATGTTGATTAATGCAATGAAGTATTAACAGTTGTGATTGTGCATCATTTCGGGTTTTAGAAACGGTCCTTGAGAACTCTTAGGTTCGTAGGATTTATATGAATCATACAATCATATGAACTGGCAATAATATAATGAATCGCATAGCGAACTTTAAAGATGTACTTTTGGATAATTTTGTAGATAATCCTAGAACCAAATTTTGTCGTAGACGACTTTACAGCACAATGTATCAAAAATTCAGTTTTTATTGCCTCAGGATTATCGTCACTGGTAGCATTTTTGTAACTGAGTACTGCAACGAACGAGTTAAATGATTTCCCACTAAACAAGAAACTTTACATTAAACTTTAGCCGAGTTGCGTTTATTTTAATTACGTTATTTTACTTTGTAACGTTATTGCATGTTTGCTAGAATATTTCATAGCAGTACTGTACTTAGAAAGTTTGTTGGAAGCGAACCACAAAGGTTTCAAATTTTGGTACTTATTTCTGGGACACCCTGTATACATTGCATATATTTATATATACAGTATATCCACGGATTGAGTTTACAAGAGGACAAATGGACCAAAAAGTGAAAGATACGAAAAAAAGGCATTATAAAAACATTGACCGAAACATCCTGTATAAAGATAGTATAATGGCTATAAAACACTTAAATTCATATGAATTAGATTTTATGGAATTAATACTTTTTACATTTGACCCTATATTGATTATAATCATGGGCGTAGCTAAGGGAGAGCATCAGGGTGTGTACGGCCCACCCCAGAAAAAAGATCTAATATTATCGTCATATCGCGGTAAGTCGCTGACTGCGTGACCTTTTTTTTAGAATGAAATCAAACCGTGTTCAGGTTTTTGAAATTATATTCGACAAGTTGCTGATTGCGAAATCTTATTTTTTTATACGCTCAATACAGCTTGCAGTCCTGGGCCCACCCCAAGCAAAAAGTCTAGCTACGCCAATGATCACGCCATAAGAAATACTCGTTTAAAACTGTGGGGTTATTATAAGAGACCTTTTATACGACAGTATTTTTTTCTTAAAAGGAAATACTTAAAGACCTGTTTAGTAAAATTAATTCCATGGCAATCGTGTCTTTAACCATTGCGGAAGGTCAGTAAATAAACCAAAATATTGTGTGAACCGTTAAAGCAAAAGGGAGGGGGTAATTTCTTTGCCTTATTTCATGACTAAAGTCATATAAACGTAAATCCGCAAACGCTTCGTTTCCGATCAACAGGGTGTTGAAATTTCATTTTTTCGTTTTTTCTTTATAGCTCCTGCAGTTTTTGAGATATTTAGCTCAAATTTGGAATGTAGGTTGCGCTGTGTAAGGCTTACATCGTTAGGCTTGCCAAATGGTTGTGAAAGAAATTTGATCTCTTTTTTATGGCAAAGAGAAGTAATTATCGATGGTTGCTTAAATATTAGAACAATAATTTGAAATGATTTATAGTAATATTTCGAAGCATATTCTTGTTTCTCGAATAGCAATACATTTTACTACAAAATACAATATTTTAGAAGTACTTTGGCTTAGAAAGTAGCGCAAGTCTTCAAATGTTTGTTTACCAGCCTTCTTATAACAATAGTTTTGTTTTATTATGCATCATTAAGACTTTAAAGGGTTACCTACTTACCTACTTACTAAACCGATAGTATTTGTTTTCTTGTAGCGAATACAGAGAGATGAAATAAAGCACAAACAATTCAAACGTAACTCTGCATTGATGCACTTAATTTTTCAGTTTATATGAGAACGAAGAAAAACGAATTTCAAAAAACGGTTCCGCGGGAACTAGTTTCTAGCAGAACGATTTCTCGCGGACTACCTACTTATTGTACTTGACTGAGTCGAGAACACCTGCCCGGGAAAAAATCAAACTGTACGTATAGGTAACCTTGATCGCTTGCACGCTATTCTTCGGCCAGACCGTAAAGCGGAAAAGTAAGGGTGAGTAAGAGTTGAACATTTTTTTGTCGCGTTTTTTTGCGCGGGCAGGAATTTTGAAAGGCAATTTGTACTTATGCAAAGCTGTGCGGTGTGTCACACCCGAAAACTAATCGGACGATATGGGTGGCGGAAAACATTTGAAAATTTGTTTTCTTGGTCAGCTGATTACAAGCTTCTGGTAGTTGTAAAATAGGTTTTAGCGTTATTTTATTTTTATTCAACTACGTAATAAGCTCATTTTAGACTAAAAAAAAATAATAACTCGAATAAAGATATTTTTATTGTTCACAATGTCATTTAAATATTTCCTATAGCTTTATTTTGTTTTGTATATATTTCTATAGGTTCACGCGAGCAAAATGTTAACTACCTATTTAAATTGAATAAATACTATTCTGAATTAACGTCCCGATTTTTTTTTTGTTAGAATCTAGCTTTGTTGACAAAATCGTCCTTAAAAAAAGATAAAAAAACAGTTGGCAACCATATGTAGACTCGATTTCATTGATTTTATAAACAACGCTGAAATTTCCCTGTTCCTAAAATTAACCGTTTTCAAGATATTTATTTTTTTCAAAAAAATGGTGAGAAACAGTGACTAGCTTCAAACCATGAGTATTTTATAGTAAGAAAGATAACGCACCAATATTTATAGGGGGGAATAGCTAGACCCCTAAGCTTCCCATCCATACTTTCAAAGTGGCCCCACTAAACATTTTTCAGTTTCTGACATGTTCCAGAAACGTTTCCATTTTTCTTGAAACGTTTCATAAAAAATCCATGCAACGTTCTGGTAATCCAATAGAAACCGAAGATGTCCTCCCCAAAATACGTTTCCAATGAAACGTTTCAAAAAATTGGTTTCAGTAACATTCTTTTGATGTTCCATTTATGCACTCGATATTTTTGTTTTACGTTTCAGTTCAGTATATTTTCTGAAATGTTTGAGTAACATAATAATTTTATTTATACCATATTCTCATAATGCCCTCAACTTTAGATAATTTCCATTTCAGAAGCGTTTTTGAAACAGTATAGTGTGAGTAATTTTTTAAATATTTCTAATACTCTTTTGTAATATTTTTATTTGTATTGTGAATGACTTAATTCGTAATCCAGACAATTTTTTCTGATTTCTCAAAAAATTTAACTGAAAAATGTTATTGTATATTAAAAAAAATAACTGCTCTTCTAGTTTGGGGATGCAGCAACTTTTATCAAGAATTTTTTTCTTTTTGAGAAGCCACTGAAAAAGTTTCTAATATGGATTACGGATTCTGCCATTCATCGTACAAATAAAAATGTCACAAAACAATATCAGAAGCATTTTAAAAAAGCTACACATCATTTTATATTGTTCAAATACGCTTCTGAAATGGAAATTTTCTAATGTTGAGACCATCATGAATATGGTAACAATGAAGAAATGATAATTAAAAAAATTAGTTATGATAATGAATCTTGAAATGGTAGGTACATGAAAAACAAATAACATTACTG
>NW_019417448.1:0-5650 GCF_000390285.2 Anoplophora glabripennis | reverse complement strand
ATGTTGCAAAAATTGTGGATCTTCTTGGTATCGCACTAACATCGTTTCACAAAATTGTACACGTTGCACGGCGTCACCCGGATGAAGAGCAGAAAGTAGCTTAAATTTGTATGGATGCATATCATTAGTTCTTAGCATCCTGTGAATGGACGCTCGTGAAATGCCTAAATCATACTCTGCGGCACGAGTTGAGGATTCTGGATGAACATTAAAATAGGCTAGCACATTTATTACATTATCTTCATTTGAATAAGTTATTGGTTTTGGTAAAATTCTTTCTGCACAAATTCGACCATAGTCTAGTTGATTTCCTAAAATTCTTCTTAATTTTTTTCTGCTTATTGGTGGCAAATTTGGATATGTCTCATTAAAAACTGTACATGTTCTGCTTATAGTCCCATTGCAACGTCCGTGAATGAATAATAAAGTTAAAATATCAGCATTTGAATATGTATTTGTTTTCCATTTCTTATAAACACTAAATTAAACTGTCACTGCAATAGACTAACAACAAATTGACAGTTTAGTTGTTTGTTTTGAAGTTTTGCTAAAAATTCCACAGCTATCCTCGCAAGAAATTACATGATTTTAGGTGATTACACAAAAAAATAGTAGATATATTAAAAACTAGAAGAGATAGGTATAGGAAACCCTGATACCCTTCGAAAGAGAATAAAATTGTGGATTAGAATATAGAAAAACATACAGAAAACCGATATTAACTTTCTAGCACCCTGTATGCAATTAAGCCATTCTAATCTAGCTATCCTCCCTCTAAATATTGTTGCTTTATTTTTCTTACTATAAAATACACATGGTTTCAAGCTAGTCACTGTTTCTCTCCATTTTTTTGAAAAAAATTAAATATCTCGAAAACGGTTAATTTTACAAATAGGGAAACTTCATAAAAGACCACCTAAAATAACACGTAGAATACAAAATTGCAATAATATATAGGGTGTTCCATTTAAAATAAGCAAGTTGATGGCGACTTCCGGTATAACGGAAAGTGGCACGTGGACACCGTTATTTTACTCGAGAAGGGCATGCCCGAGAACCCAGTATCCCAAATTTTCAAAATTCAAATTGAAGTAGTTTCTGAAATAATTCTAATGGGCCGTCACCCTGTATGTATGTTTTCAGCCACGAAAATTTAACAATTCCAAATATTTTTAATTTTCATCACCAAGAACGGTGGTGACAACATTTTTAACACTAAGGCAATGTTTCACATTGTATTAGCTATATCCTGTCCAAATTTGGTCAGTGCAGCTCTCTCGGTTGCGAAGGTTCTTTTGTATAATTTTTCAACCACCAAGAGTAATTATGGTGACAACATTTTTAACAGTAAGACGATGTTATAGGAAAATACCGCTCAAGTCCGGAATTAAAAAATTATGTCAAAGCAATACATTTGGATACAAGTATAATTTTTGAATAAGGATGATTTTTCTTTGCAAAATAAAAAAAGTTTTCCCATGTCGATTTTGTAAAATCAAAAATGCAGTTACATTTTTTATGTAAAATTAAAAAAACGTCAAATCTAGTCAGAATAATTGATTAATGCATCATAATAATTTATATATTTATTAACATTATAATAGCATTTCATTACAACTTATTATAAAATAATATATATTTATTATTAAGGTACATCATACAAAAATAAAATTACATACATAAAATTAATAATAAACAAGAGCTTATTTAGCCTTTTTGAACTCATTTGCAGCATTGACTAAAACCCTATAAGATCAAGTTACTAATTCTGTTTCTGTGTCATCTACGAGTATATCATCTTTAAGTAAAGCAGACTCGGAGGTAAGACAGATCTTTCTATGCGACACCACTGGACGCTTTGTTGTCATCGATTTGAGGAACATTTAAATTAATTTCATCTTCAGCACGTGATTTGTTCGCATCGTTAGCAGCTTTAGTAAGATTTTCGAGTACAGTTCTAGCCAGAACCTTCTTAGACTTAGGTCTGACCCTACCACGTTTCAGAACAGCTTCGTCTTTTGGTAAAATTTCTTGCCAGTTATTTGCCTTCATTGCGTTCAAACCATCAAACCGTTTAATCAAACATTCAACTTGCACTTGTATCGTATCCCAGATTCCGTGTAAGTCATCATAAGAAACACACAAATTTCGTAATTGCTGAAATTTGTTGGAGATCAGTAACCTTGTCCAACCAATAGCCACGTTTATCATGTCGTTCGCTCGTTTCGGTAACTTGTTTGAACTTTTGTAACATTCCCACTTGTCAAAAATTCCTTCTATTCTGTTCATCTCATTGTTAAGCTATTGTAAAAAGTATTCGGCTCCTGTCTCAGCTCTTGTGTTACTCAAAATATCCCTGGCAAACTGGAGTTATCTCTCCAGGAGACCGTCTCAAGTGATACATCTTTCTTGCGTTGCACGTTCCTCGAGAGGCAGTTACATAAATAGAATCTTCATAAATATTATTGTTCTTAGGTGTATGAAAAGAATTATTTAACACCGTTGAATTTTTATCCGTTGCATAATCTGGCGATCCAGGTTCAATTGTAAAATTTTGAGGTTTTGTATCGCTTCGATATAATTTTTTTAGTTCAGGATTCGAGTAAGATTTTCTTAATCGTCTTTTAATTTTTTGAACATTTGCTGGTATATTCCTATGGTTTTCATTTGTATTGTTGTTATTAGGAGAACCTGAAACAGAACTCACAGATATTTTGCGATCTACTAAGTTTTCTTTTTAAATTAATACAATATGTTGTCTTTTAATTACAGTTTACAGTGACATTAAAAATCTGCAAAAACTATTGCATATTCAAAAATATCCAACCGAAATTAGTGTAGGTGTTAAGCAAGGATCGGTATTAGGTCCAGTATTATTTTTATTGTATATGAATGACTATAAATTTCTTATTTATCTACTACACACTGATGACAGATGTATAATTATGTCAAAAGTGACAAATTGTTAAAGTTAAAATATAATAATGTAATAAATATCTTATGTTACAGTTTCAATCAAACAAACAGTTTTCATTTCAGCACGAAGAAAACATTAGCAACGAGATTTCATAATAAAACGAAAATTATATAATAATGTATAGACATCTACTCAAATGTATTTAATCGCATTAAGCTTTTACATTTGTATACAGTGAAAAACACAGTCTTCGTATATAATTACAAGTCACATGACCAGTAACTTTGGTCGGAACAGTAATTTTATTTCCTTTAAGTTGGCAATAAAATTTAGTCAAAATTAAAAATTATTAAAACCATAAAATCAATATTACATTAAAACAACATTCTGTTTTGTCGTCTGGTGATTAGTGTAATTTTTCATGGGATTTTATTCAACCAAATTGTGATTGCATTATCTCAAGCGTAAACGTAATGGTTTGTCATTGTTCATTGTAAACAAATTATTAATATTCATATAAAACAATAACTGGCATGCCACATATGAGTAAATGAGTCTGTATTATTAATGTATGAACTTTGCATTTCTTAATAGAAATAATTTCATTTCAAATAAGGATCTTCGTACTGTTAATACGAGGAGAACTAACAAATGTACACCTAATTCATTAACACTTACAATTAGCATTGTTGTCTCCTACTTTAATACTCCGCTGGGTCGTTTCTTTCATTTTGGACTTGGCATTTTTAATCTTCATTTTACAATCAGCTGTTTTTTGTTTGCTACTGCTAGGTTTAAGGTTTTTTCTACTCATATCTATCTTGCTGTGGGAATTATTATTCTTCGCTTCATTAAATTTTTTTACTTGCTGGTCACAAGGCCTACCCCCTTTATTTCTTAACTGAACTGTATCCTCTTTACGTGTAAGTCTTGATAAAAGTCTATCTCCTCCCAAAGAACAAAATATATTACTTTTAAATAAATTTGCTTTTGCTGCACGAGATGTATGACAAACATTTGCTTTGTTTGGTTTTCCTTTAATTTTTTTATTTAGATTCTCCGAATTTGGCAAACCAAATTCATCAGGTACACGACAAACTTTAAACACAGGTTTTGCCTTTTGTTTTTCTTCTTGCCTATGTTTCTCTTTTTCTTCCTTCCATTTCTGTAACATCAACCATTTATCTAGCTTTTTTATATTAGTTGGTGATGCCATATTTCTATCTGATAGTATTTTTCGATTTTCATTAACTCTATCCGTTACCGATTTTTGGTGATAATTTTTTCCAATCGTAATTTTATGTAAACCAAAAACAACTTTTGAAGAACTCCGATATACTTTCCATGAATTATCGCAGATATTTCAATATTTCAGACTCAGACCATACACTTTTGTCTACACACATACTTAGAAATAAAAAAGTATTATTTGCAAAACAAAAAAGTACATAATAGCAATTTTTGTACATGTAAAAAATGTTGTTTAAAATTGTATCAAGATATACAATACACAATACTCCTTACTGCTTACTTGGTTGATTGCACTTTACCTAAATACATAGTCAGCTAAATTAAAATGCTCAAGGCGGTATCATACTCAACTGGAGTCGCTGAACACGCTGGGATGGTCGGTTTTTGTGCAAATGCCTCTGTCGAGAAAAAAATCGAAAATCTCCAGAACTGGCGGAGCTAGAGAGGGACTGAATGCAGTTTTGGATTGGTCATGGTCTTTATAGCTTACCGAAATTTTCTCAGATTTTTCTAATCTAAAAGTATCGTAAGTATACTATTTATTTTGTATATATTCTATTGCCTATTGAACAAAAACATAAATGAATCTGACAACTTCGGCAAAATATTTAGTTTTAGGAATTGTTATGCAACCAAGTATACATAAGTGTTGCATTATATGTTGCCTACGAGCATAAATTGAAGAGAATTGTATCTCTAATCTGCTCACGGTCTTTTTTACGGAACGCGGTGTCTGCTCAAGTAGATGCCTTTATATGTATAATATTTGTTTTGGCCCCTTGCCGCTGTGCCGAGCCTTTGTAGTGGGAAGAACGGATGTTGAGCGGCGCTCGCGCTGGTAGATTTCACGTTATGTTTTCTTTGAAGTTTGTAAGGTACATGTTTTGTGGTGCGACAATTATTATAAAAGCAATAATAAAGCAATTTTTCATAACATATTAAAGTCCACTTTTCATTCCTCATCTTATAAGAAAATACCGACAAGCTGATTTCAACAAAATATATAAAATTTTATACAGTCAAACTAATTATTGTATTTTGTATTATAAGTTCCCTACCGAACAAAAATTTAAATTGAACTGAAAGGAAACAATCATAAATTTCGAAAACTGGTGGAGCTAGAGAGGAACTGAATGCAGTTTTGAGTTGGTCAGGGCTGTTATAGTTCACCGGAAACTTTCCAGATTTTTCTCTTGAGTTATAAAAACTTTTTGGAAAAATCGATGGACTATGAAAAATGCCAAAAATTTAAAATGTCTTTCTAGAGGCGGTTTCGTATGCATTTGGAGTCGCTAAACACATTGTTAGAGTCGGTTTTTCTGCAAATGCCTCCCTTAGGAAGAAAGTCGAAAATCTGTAAAACTGGAGGAGTTATAGTGAGGAACTCCGCCATTATTCTATGGCTAGAAATTGGCCTCAATGATTTGGGATCAAGGGGGATTATCCCTCTTTATCCTGCCTCATCTCGTGTAGGCCTGGACA
>NW_019417447.1:11598-74829 GCF_000390285.2 Anoplophora glabripennis | reverse complement strand
TTAAGAGAAGACCAGGCAACGCCCTGGGGTATAGTGTTTATAGAAAAACAACTCACATGGACCTAAACGCATCCGACACACAGCAATGTACTCGTATTGTTAATTAGAGCTGGCAAAAACCGGAAAAAAGTGAAACCGGTTAACCGAGTTCCGTAAAAACCGATTTCAGATAAAACCGGTTAGTCGAATAGTTGCTAAAACCGGATATTCTAAAACCGGTTATTCGAATAATGGCCAAAACCGGATATCTGAAAATCGGTGCTTTGTAAAACTGACGAGATAGACGATGTTATTCACATATTTTAAATTTTAAAGTTAAATCTAATGTCAAAAGTTAAAATGTTAAAACAGTTGCACTTGTTACTATGATTTTTCAATTTATTATTTATATGAATTGATTTTTCGGTTTGGTGTGTAGTTATTGGCTATAAAGAAAGAATCCGATTATTCGGATGTGTGAATAGATTATCGAACAGTCGGTTATTTGAATAATTGGTTAATAATCGGATATTTGAAGAATCGAATAACCGGTTGTCGGGTTTTGTAAAAATCCGAATTATCCGAATCCGGTTAACCGACTAACCAAAAAACCGATTTCAGTTGCCAGCACTTTAATACTTTCAAACGCAGGCTAGTTACAAGCTAGAACACTTAGATGAAAAATTACAACACTAACGGTCGGTTCTTAGAAGAAATGGATATACGAACAGAATTATTGAGCGAGCCTACTGAAAGACACCTAAGGATAAGAAAAAAGGTGAGTATACGGCAACAAACTATCTGCCACACATACAAGGCTACACTGACAAGATCGCCCGAGTTTTAGGGAAGCACAAAATTAATACTATAAAGGAACACAAGTGTCACTTGAGGCAGAACAACGTGGTAAAATCAGCAGTTGTGGAACACCGGGCAGATACAGGTCACACGATAGACCTAACTAAAGTAGAATTTTAATGTGGAAGATAAGATTATAGCCAAGATCATGGATATAAATACAGAGCATTCAGAAATGAATACAAGCCAAGTGACCGCCGAGCGGGGCAACCAACATTTCACGGCTGGTACTGTCAAGTAAAAATCCCTAAATCTTAACGTCACCAATTTTAATGATTCGTTTACAATGAGCAATGAGATACCTACCGTTACGTCTACGTTTGGGATAAAGCGATCGTTGATTACTTGAATAAAATCTCCTTAAACATTACACCAATCACCAGCCGGTGAAACAGAATGCTGTGTTTTAACGTAATCTTGATCGTATTGTTTAAATCGTTTTTAATTTCACTCCCGAATGACATTATGTATCATTTCCATATTGAAATTATCCAGACTTAGTATTAGATAATGTTCTACACCAAATTTTGGATTGATTTGGTCAACTTGTTTGGAAAAAATAAACAAACACATACTTTTTACGAAAACTCTAACACCCTGTATATCGGAAAAGATTTCTTTCCGGGCAAAACTTTTTTTTATGTCCTATACCAAATTTGAATTGATTTGGTCAACCTGTTTGGAAGACATAAACAAACACATACTTTTTCCCAAAACTCTAACACTCTGTATATAGGAAAAGAATTATTTTTGGGCAAACGTACATGTGAACTTTTCGTCTTATCTTTTAGCGTAGTTACAATTTTTCTTAACACCCTGTATATATTTTTCTTCATAACAACTGTAAGCTAATTTGTAAAGTAATGCTACTGAGAACTAATGATAAACATATAACGCCGTGACAATATAAATGTCGAAGTTCATAAATCCAAGATCTCAACGTGGAGTTGATTCATGCCGCAGTTGCAGTACGTACCTCATAATTCTCAGTGACAGTGTCTCTCTAGTTATCCCGATTACTTTAATGTTGATCTACAAATAAGTTCACGGAATATACATACATTACAAGTATGTAGGGCACCGTATTCGAATCAACATTATTGTTCATACTGGCATCTCTTTATTTACAAAAATTTTGTTATACTGTTGGAAGATCGTAATAGAAAGACATATTGTAATAGAAAAACAGTAAAGTAAAGATTCTTTAGGAAGATTGAGATTTAGATAATGGTGTTTTATGTTAACTCTCATTTACATGAAATTTTTAAATTATTTAAAAAAATATAAATGTATATTAGATACATCCTAGTATTATTAGTAAGGAAATGTAAAAATGTTTAAAAAATTGGAAGAATTTATTAGAATAACTTATACAGGGTGATTTGCTAGTCTTACTGCAAACTCGCAATAAAAAGTGAATGGTTACTAAAAAATGTTATATAAACATAGGTCCAACATTTTCTTTTGTTTGTAGCTACTACTTTCAATTGCGTTATCAGTAACTTCGCACAATAATGGTAAAAAAATCTATACATATAATTTTCTGCTCTTAATTTATGTACATACCACAAGTGATCAAATTCCACAAAGCTGGTAGAAAGTTTTAACGTACCTACATTACGCCCAATACACTTTTTATGTCTTGGGATACTTGAAGAACGTTTTGAGAGGACAAGAGTTAGAAATAATGATTCCTGAGTGGAATATTCCTTTCAGATTTAGTAATAAAATCTATTGCACCCTATCTATGTTTTGTGTAAAACCATACTTATCGTATCAACTTCGACGTCACCTGTTACATGGGTGTTACACAATAATGAAAACGTAATATTGATAGTTGGTAGAAGAAAGCAAAACCAAACGATTAGGTGGGGAATTCTGGAAGGAAGCCTAAATAGTTGAAGATAGGCAGTTGAAGTGAGAACAGTGTGGAGATGGGTAGTGCGACGATCGGCGGGCAGTGTGGCAAAGTGGTGAAAAATTTTAAAGTGTTTAACCGGTATTAATTATTAGGGTAATTATTCTCTAAGTACTTTATTGTTAATTGTTCTATGTAATCTTATGATTGTGGTGAATATAGATGTTTCATGATAAGAATTCTGTTTATGTTTAGCCTTCATTGTTTTATGTTCAGGGGCGTATATTTTTCTAAGGTAAAATTGTTACAATTATTATTAAAGATTGCTCATTATTTATTACCTGTTAAAATATGTATATATTGTCGTGACTGCCCAGATATTGCAAAAACAACTCCTTTGTTTCACATTTAACTTGTTTTATCATGATTACGTTGTTCGAAAAACAAATAATAAAGCATTTCTTGTGCTCACTTTATGTCATACGCATATAAGAGCCTTGTTGAATTTACTAACATTTTCGCCCGTGAGGAATGAATCTGTAAAAAGAATAATTAAATACAAAAAAAGAATTGCTAAAACAGATCTTCCGAAATCTCAACTCATAGCTGGATTGCCTCCCGTATCGGACTGCAGTACCTTACCTATTATTATTATTATTATTATTATTATTGTTGTTGTTGTTATTATTATTCCCTTCCGGCCCTGCCAGCTAACTAACACCACTTCAGTTTTACTTGTAAGTGTGTATGTCTAATTCAAGTGAGGTGACATTTAGTGACACATTAAATGAGTCAAGTCTTATTTATCATTAGCAAAGGATCCTAATTTATGCCTTTTGTTGTCGGTTGTTTTGTATTTATATTTGGGTAGTTAGAGCAAAGATCGTGGGTTTCTCTGCCATGCTCTTTCTCCATAGGAGCTCTAGGTGAGCCTGGCACTCTCATTTTATGTTAAATGGTTGTTAATGTTTTTGTTGTTCATTCTATTTGTCACATGTTTAATTTGAAGACTGTTGTACGTAAATAATAAAGTTAGGTGTATTTACTCTGCTTTTGTTTTATAAAATTAAACCATACTTCTCCACTCTAAAGTTAGTAGCCAGCGCCTTTCCGTTAATTAAAAATAGATGTATACAACGTAGGTATTCCTCATGACGATCACATATTTTTTGGCCACAACTACGTTTATATCTTTGTTTTATCGAACTCAGGGTTGTTATACTACAGTTTTTTGTAAAAAACTTGTACCAATCGGTTATATCATAAAAAAAAGAAAAACTGTAGTAAAATGGATGCAGAAACCTTATACTGGAATTTCAAATAAATATTCAAAGCCAGATCAAAACTTCCATTTTTTCACCTTTCACCTAATTATCACATATTCTAATAGTACCAATTACGCGGGAGTGAAGTTCTGATTTTTATGATGTTTACTTGAGTATCCAAGTAGCGAAAACAGCTATAAAAATTCGGCGCAGCTAATGAAACAACTAAACCACAGTATAACATAGGTATTAAATAATTTTAAAAAAAAGTAAGTAAAGAAAATTAAACCACAGATATTTTATTTTCATTTTGGTGTGAAATTATTCTGTGACTTGTATATGAATTTTTTGTGAATTAATATTGTACACCACGATTAACTTTATCAAAAAAAAAACATCGACATCTAATAAATGTTCTATTTCAAACCGATTAAAAATACTGAAGTGTATGTAAAAGGATGTCTTTATAAATGCATACATTTGTAAAGCAAATTGACTCATTCATTTACTTCATTCAAAGTTAATTTAATACTGAATAATATTATCAAGTTTATTGTAGTAAAACGATTGCATGTAACATATCGTGTTTATCTTTTATTTCAGTTACTCTTCGTGACTGATTTTTGAAATGGTCGTTAAAAACCCGACATTCATTTTGGTGTTGGCTAACATTCTGAAAGTTATATTTTGTCAATATTTGTGCATTTAATCAGTTGCATCTTGTTTGACAAGAATGACGCTAGTTTTTAGCTGTATTCATTAAAATGAGGGCAGTATGAGCCCATTAAACCAATTTTCTTTGTGTTTGAATTCCCAATATTATGCCTG
The DNA here is from genome assembly GCF_000390285.2 of Anoplophora glabripennis. Lineage (NCBI taxonomy): Eukaryota > Metazoa > Arthropoda > Insecta > Coleoptera > Cerambycidae > Anoplophora > Anoplophora glabripennis. Next base: position 70,041 of record NW_019417447.1, on the reverse strand, counting down.
TTACGATTCGATAATAGTTAAATAATAGATTAAGAAAGAATATAGAAATTTGTAGTTGGTTTAGTTGGATGGGTCAAATAACAAGAATAAACTTGTTAAATGATAGTGATGTAAAATGGCAACTATTGCTCCTCGATGTTGTGGCCTTCTACTTACAGTACTATATAGGAAAATATAAGAGCATGTATGTGTATGTGCATAAATTTTCAGGTAGAAGAGGAACGGTTTTATAAACAATCGAAAAACTTATTAGGGGATCTGTTTCAGCAATTAGTGGAAGCGCTGCCAGTGCTACGTCTATTGGAAGAAAATATGTTGATTAGTCCTCCAGAAGTTGTGAATTTTAGAACGTAATAGGTTGTGTTTACAAAGCAAGGAATTTTTAGTATCAGTAATAGTCACAGTTGAAATCAAGAAAATCCAGACGTTTTCCGACCACTTCAATCACAACGAAAATTTCCAATAAATCTTTGGACTGTATAGTAATATGTACCTATATTAATATACGAATAATACTTAGGTCAAATTTTGCTTTAACATCTGTTATGATAATATGTATGTAATTGTCAAGTGAGGTTTAGTTAGGTCGAATTCAGATGCAGATACTTGTATGGGTGCGAGGAGTCTCTTACATTCAAAAGCAGAGATGGTGTGTATGCAGCATGGGGAAGATAGATAATCGTCATTTTTATAAATATTTTACCTTGTGCTTCTAGACATTGAAATTTAAATTAATTGTACCGCATGTAGGTACACGCAAAATATGATTTGGAGTATTTGGACAAACGGGAAGACACGTTACACAAAATTGTCTGTGACATGAAGAAAACAACATGGAAAAATCAATAGTTGTATATCATTCAAAGAGTATTTTGGACAAGACTCTGCAGGTAAATGACAGAAATCTGAATGAATCGAAATAATTTTCAAAAATCAAAGACCAAACGATATAGACCAATGACTACAAACCGTGTACCGAAACGCCATCGGTCAGCAAACACAGTCATACAGGGTGATTGTAAGTAATTGCGAAATATTTTAGGGAGTGGTTACCGAAGTTATTTTGTGAAAAAAAAAAAATATATAAACGTTGGTTGAAATATGTTTCCGAGATAGTAAGTGTATAAATTTTAATTTTTTATTTATTTTTATTATTTATAATTATTTCAGTTTTAAAAATATTGACACGAAATTTGAAAAACGCTTTGGAGTGATCCGAATATATCTACTTGCACCAGTGACGTTCGTGCGAGAATGTCACAACCCTTTTTAATAAAAAAAGTGGTACTTTACTAACATATTAATATTTTTTTAGAAATCCACCATCAATTCTGAATGAAATTGATCTTCTCAATTTTTTTCGTAGGATGGAATTGAGGAAAAAAAATAAAACATATGTTATTGCAAGTTGTGTATTTTTCATTTCAATTCAGTCATTATCCAGTAAGTTGCTGTCAATATTTCTAAATAAAATACAATCATCAAATTTCGAGTCAATATCTTTAAAATTCTGAAATAATTAATAAAAATAAATAAAAAAATAAAATTTAAACACTCTGTATCTCGAAAACGAAGCATATTTCGACCTAAGTTTATATGAACTTTTTTTCACAAAATAAGTTCGGCAACCACCTCTTAAAATATATCGCAATTATTTACAAACACCCTGTATGTAAATACCAGCTAGAGGACTTCACTCCAATTTCAAAATTTCTTCTGAAGAAAGAGAAGTCTGTTAAAACGTTAAGGAGTTTAAACCAACGCACAGTGGGAATAGGGTTGTTGACCAAAAAATAGATAATATAATTCTATACGTACCAACTAGTGCGTATACACAATTAGAGAATGAAAAATCCGTAAGAACAGTTTTAAAATAATTATTTGAAACTGATTTTTTATAACATTTCAAAACGGCTGTGACGTCATAAGCGGCACCTTGTAGTGAAATTATGTGTAAATGCTTGCGTAAAGAAAAAAATTGGAAGACGCTATGTCAACATTGTCAGTAGTGTCATAAATAAATTCATAAATGATTTCTACCACTAACTTGTCATATATTTAAAATTTAACTATACAGGCAGCTTCTTTTATATGTATAATATCTTTGACTCAACAAAAATTTTTATGTGGTTTGTTTTTATAGTGAACAACCCTGTTATTGGAACACATTCTACGCATCAGCATTAACACCAAAGATAATAATTCGGTATTTAAAAACAAAAAAATACAAAATTTCGTGTCTGAGGTTGATTAAATAACGAATATAATCATGCAGCTTCACAATACTTTTCATCCTTAAACCTGAACCCAAAAACATAACACAAATTTATCAAACCTAACCTCAAAGTAATACACTGACTTTCTAAATCTGTGGGTATAATTACTTGAAAACTATACTTTTGACCTCATAGGGTAATGTTGTATAAGAGTACGCACTTAGTGAAAATTCTAAAATAATTTCTCAGTTTTAGGCGAAGTGTAAATTTTTAAAATTTTATAATATAAAGTAGTCACAGCCAAACATGTTTTAAACATGTTATGCTACGCATGCTAATGTATAAGAGTACGCACTATATCTTTCTCTAAAATATGGTTGCACGTCATGTTATATTTGATTGTTTACTAATAAAATGAAAAGATTTCATATAGAAAACGTAAGTTTATTGAAAGTAATACAAAATTAAAAAATATTCCTTAAACGAAAATGAAAAACGTAGTATCTGCTTAAAGTCGTCACTCTGAACAATTAAAACAAACAAAGTCCCCCAATACATATGTGGTGCAAGATTCATGCCACCAACTGTTACACCAAGAACACATAATCCATTCATCATCAAAAGATTCTGAGTACAATTCTCCACATCCTGGGCAACGTTCATCCTTTTCGACACCTTTATTAATTTTCTTTTTTAACATTTTTGTTTTCTGAGATTTTGAGCCAGTAACAACTAGTTTTCTCTTTGCTGCTTCAATTTTTTTTCTTCCTTTCCTTTCTTAATACCGGCAAGTTCTTCTAGTTCATCCTTGATTTAGAGCGATTTGATTTTTCTTTTATTTGCGGCAAAGGTAAAAAAGCTGGGATCGACCGATTTAAAGCCTCTTTCTCAAAAGTAGACGAATTCTTTGATATAAGTACCCCTTTTTCACAGACTATATCAAGGCTGGCAATATCCAGCGGTGGAGGTGTTGCATGTATCGGAATACTCGTGGAAGGTTGGGGATCATCTATTTCCACCACGACTTCATCATTGAGCTGGCCATTCTCTGTATAATTGGGTGCGTCTGTCGTATTAATGGGTGCGTCTGGCGTAGTGATGAGTGCGTCTGTCACACAGGAAGGGGCAAAATCATCATCGTTAAACTGATCCGGATTATAGGGATATATTCCGGAAGCTCTGAATGAGTTTTCTGATTTTCCAATATTGGCGACGCTGGTGTAAGCTTGGTTAAATAGTCCGGCAACTTGCATCTGCGTTATTACCTTTCCAGGGTTACTTACCATCCACTTATCACATTCTCTACTGTAAGCACACTTTAATGGGCCAAAGAAACCAACATCCAGCGGTTGCATCTTGTGGGTTGCATGAGGTGGTAGGGAGAGTAAATCAATATGGTTATCCCTGCAGAAGTTTATTGCATCTAGATCACGGTGAGAGGAATGGTTGTCGAGGATCAACAGTACTTGATTTTCGGCACTAGGTTTGCTGTAGCTCTTGAAATGCCGCAACCACTGACAAAATAATTCTTTGTTTATAAACCCAGAGTCCGATATCATTTTACAGGTACCAGTAGGTGCATTTAAAAAGAGCTCATCTTTCATCCTTTTTCTGGGAAGTATCATAGCCGGAGGAATATATGTCCCCGTAACGCTAAAACAACATACCGCTGTAACGAGCTGTCCCCGATCTGCACTAGCTACTTTTCCGACCAGTTTTTTGCCTTTGCTGGATAAAACCTTTGGTAATTTATTAGGTACTGTGGATACCCCTGTTTCGTCCATGTTGTATATTGAATTTGGTAGGTAGTTTCTTTTTTCATAAAGGGTCTTAAGATTTTTAAAAAACCGATCTACCTGGCTTTTATTGAAACCCATTATTCGACCCATTGAACATTTTTCTGGCTGCCGAAGTACTATTTTGTGTCTTTGACAAAACCCTTTTACCCACGACTCACCTGCCATTTTTTTAATATTGCTGAACCTGTGCTGAAGTTTGTTAGCTTCGGCAAACTTATAAGCCGCTATTTTCAAATCTTTCTTGGTAATCCCATAAAATCTAAGATCCAGGTCCCTTACTTGTTGGGCTAAATCAGCCTCCATATCTAAAGGTATATCAGTTTTGAATCGTCCTAAGGAGCTGGGGATGGTTCCTGCTTTTAACCGTTTTCTTAGTGTTGTTTCATTTATTCCCATTTCCCTGGCTATACTTCTTTTACTAAAACCATCTGCAATTTTTTGCCTAATCTCTTCCATATTGCCTTCGGTGAAAACTAGCTTCCGCTCACTTTTTCTTTTGTGACGGCTCATATTTCAAATTTGTTAAACTGAAAAAAAAAACGTTGATTTCTATGCTATATTCACTAGAGCTTTATTACTTATAAGAGTACGCACTGCAAAGTCTAAGAGCACGCACGGCGTATTCTTATGCATTGCTTACTGCGTACTCTTGTGCATATGTTGATAATTTTAGATTTTGCTTAATATCTTCATTATTAACCTACTTCTTGATAAATTTTAGCCACACAAACAACAACAATATTTAAAAAAAAACATACAATAACGTTTACTAACCTGTAACGTTCGAAGGTACCTCACAAAATACTAATTATCAAGCACTAACAATTAGATCGCCAACCCATGCAAACACTTCTCGGCCATTTTTAAAACAGGTGTGTCGATAATGTAGATTTCTATTTTTGTATCCAGTGTCGTATGCTATTTGGAACATAACTGACTGCATAGACAATTTAATAGATGGCGATATGTATTAAAAATAAGCGTGCGTACTCTTATACTCATGCGTACTCTTATACAACATTACCCTAGACGGTGGCTAGTGTGTGGTGGAAATCCAACTAATGTAATGAAATTCTCTCTACATAAATTTACCACTTCCAAAGTAAGGTGACTTGCATGGTTGTCCATAAGTAACAGAATTCTGTTGTCCTCGCTAGGCCTTGTGTATCGAATGAAGTGTTCTAAATATTTAATGAAGTTATCAGAAGTCATCCAGCCGGATTCATGAGCCACACCGACAAAATCACTGGGGGCGTTCTTCATATAAGCTGGTTGCATTCTAATTCTCGGGAAAATTAAAAAAGGAGGCACAAAGTTCCCGCTTGCATTCATACTGCAGACAGCAGTAACATTGGTTCCTCGTTCAGCAGATGAAATTTTNTATTACTTATAAGAGTACGCACTGCAAAGTCTAAGAGCACGCACGGCGTATTCTTATGCATTGCTTACTGCGTACTCTTGTGCATATGTTGGTAATTTTAGATTTTGCTTAATATCTTCATTATTAACCTACTTCTTGCTAAATTTTAGCCACACAAACAACAACACATACAATAACGTTTACTAACCTGTAACGTTCGCAGGTACCTCACAAAATAGTAATTATCAAGCACCAACAATTAGATCGCCAACCCATGCAAACACTTTTCGGCCATTTTTAAAACAGGTGTGTCGATAATGTAGATTTCTATTTTTGTATCCACTGTCGTATGCTATTGGGAACATAACTAAACATAGACAATTTAATAGATGGCGATATGTATTAATAATAATAGTAATGTAATGTAATGTAATGTAATGTAATGTAATAGATGGCGATATGTATTAAAAATAAGCGTGCGTACTCTTATACTCATGCGTACTCTTATACAACATTACCCTATTTCCTAACAATAAAGCCATAAACCTACACTCATAAAAACCTCATCTCAAACCCTTCAAAACCTAATCTCAAACCTCCAAAATCCAACTTCAAATTATAAAAAGTTGAGTTGGAAATTCATAGAATGTACATGTTCTACACCAAAAAATAAAAGTCCTTGAAAACTATTTTCTGGAACTTATATTTTTTATTTATAACCCCTATTCTTAAATATCTAATGTCAAATCCAAGAAATCTGAGCCAGAAAGTCAAACGAAGGATACTTTCCAAATCAAAGAATGTAACTCCTTGAAAACTCTGTTTTGGAGCTGATATTTTGTACTTATGAACCCTCAAACCTATGCTATATGTCCATAATAACCTAANTTTGCTTATATCGTCCGGCATTCGATGGAAAAACCTAAAAGTCACAAAAATTGCGTTAAAATATAACTATGCGCGTTAAAATATAACTATGCAACAGTCAACCAATTTTACCTTATCAGGATAATTTCTTAAATATCTGCGAAGTGTTGGCTCTGGAAGATTATATTTTTTTGCAGTGGCATTAACGGACACATCATTGTTTTGTATTTCGTTTATAGCATTCTCCATACTTTCTTTGCTCCATGTTTGTCTGGCAGTTTTCCGAGCATAAACTCGACCCATCTTATAACCTAGACCACCAAACAATATTTGATTAATTAAAGTATTTGTTTCGAGTGTTGGGGTAAGATGACGAAGTTCGTCATCTTAGTCACTTTGTTGTTCGTCAACTTACCTCCAAACGACATTCGTAAACTTTTGTAAAATATTTATAAAAGGACATGCAAGCCAGTACTATTTGACCACAATATATTTAGAAGACCCTTTTCCAGAAACCCAAGACCTCTGAACAACGGTTTAATACTCACCAGTCAAAATTTATTCCTTATTTCGGTTACCCCAGAAATTATAACATCACGCACCAATATCACTTATCAGCGTCTAACCTCAAACTGCGCCACTTTGCCGCCGAGATTTCGAAGCTACCATACTGCGCAAGTCCGTAAGGGTGAAGCGTGGCGGTTTCTCGATTTTAAAACGTTTAATTTAGTAGCAATGTGCAATTCGTCACCTTACCTACTTCGTCATCTTAGGGCTCTTTCCCCTACTATTTAAGACTTACGTGGTATATACAAATAATAACAGACATGCAACATACTATGTGGGAAATATAGTTACGTAACACTTCATACAGCCATGGTATATACCAATGGGATATCCTGAACACCTACCATTGTATACATACATATACACGGTTCTGAATTTCACATAATCCATCTGCCTTTACGTGAGATTGACAAAGTAAGTCATAGAAATCAGTGCGATAGACAAGGACGGCTATAGTGAAAGTGTTTCAATATGTAAATAGTTACGGCCCACTCTGAACCAGCATTGGTTAAAATGGAAATATAAGGGCCAATAGGAGAGATCTCGCATCCTATTGGCCCGCACCTTTAAAATTTTATAAGCTTTCGCTATAGCCGTCCTTGTCTCTCGCACAGATTTCTATACTTCACTTTGTCGCTCTCATGTAAAGGCAGATGGACCATCATTCGTTGCCAGACGTGTGTACCATATGGGAAAAATGAAAGCTGGTGCCAAAAAATTTCCTCTTGCGCTCATAGAAGCCACAATAGTAACATTTAGTTCCTTTTCTGCACTCGTTAGCCCACCAACCTGCTTCTTGCCCTTCTGCGCGAGAACTTTTGATAACTTCTGGACGGTCGTCACACCAGTTTCGTCCACATTCCAAATGCGATTTGGAGTAAGTTTATATTTCACATAAATATTTTCAAGATTCTTGAAAAAACTTCGAACTACTTGTTTATTGAAACCTGTAGCTCTGGCATAGGATGTGGCTTCCGGTTTCCTCAAGGAAATATTTGTATGCCTACGTAAAAATCCGTAAATCCACTTCTTTGAAGCCATTTTAGTCTCTTTATTGAAATTATTGGCAATATTATTGACACTGGCGAAATCAAATGCTAACTTGCGAAGTTCTGTATAAGTGATGCCAAAAAACCGCTTTTCCATCTCGAGAATGTACTCCATAATTTCTAGCTCTTGTTCCTCCGAGAAGACCTGTCGAAATCGTCCACGATATTTTTCATCTTCTTTCACAATTTTGTTTTTATTTGTGATTCTTCTCTCCAGTGTACTTTTCGGCACATTGTATCTGTCTGCAGCCTGTCGAATAGATAACTCATGGTCTCTAACTTTCCGAACAGCCTCAAGCATGTCTTGAGTCGACCATTTTCCACAATCGGTTTTTCTTTTGTAATAACAATCTACTTTAGGCATCTGTAATTCAGAGACAAAAAGAAAACCTTTCTCACTGTATTGTAAAAAACAGTTTCTCAAGGTGGGACGTCCCAACTTGGGAATCGCTACCATGTCCCATCTTAAGAAATGTAGCCGTTTATAAACGTGACATAACCTTGCCACGACCTTACCCAAGGTCGCTCCTTGACCGATGTCTAAACAGTAGAGTGTAAGATTTTCTACCTCAGCTATCTGTAGATGGTAGGTTGTTTGGCCAAGTCAATGGAGATGGGGGGGGAGGGGGTTGATTGGAGTAGATAGTAGTATCTAGATAACTCGGTTGTTAAGGGCGCCAGACAAATTTTCCACCACCAATCACCTACTATAATTCCTACTACTTGATCAAGAAAACTTGTCAAACAAGATCAAACAACACACTCAATGACAAACATGATTTATTAATCCGCACTCTATTTAAGATTAGAACATAAGAAAACAGAAAATATAGATTGTCACTGTTGCCGTTGATAGAGCTAGTTCGCAATAGATAGTAATATAAATAAGGAAAAGGAAAAAAATTAAGGGCCTAAGGTTAAAGATGGGATTAGGCGAATAAAATAAACAATATGTCGTCAAGCGTCGCGTGAGCTCAGGCGCAGCACCGGCTTCGTATAAGCCCCGATAATGCAAGATAAATTCTTGCAAAAAAAAAATAAAATTTTCCTTTGGTCCACCTCGTGGGGATCTAATTATGACTAAAAGCCGCTAATCATGTAGTAGCTTGAACAAGGGAATAATTACCAGTATGGCAGTAGTGAACAATTTATATATCTTTAGACAAAAAAAAATTAAATGCTCTATATGAAAAATACTGATGGAATATCAATCAGAACATGTAAGTTCACAACTCCCACTTCTAAGTTTAGACGTAAACTTAATAATATAAAAACAAAACCCTAATGAATATTACCTTTGCCCACTTAACCTATTGTTAATTACTTCTATTTATAAAATAAATCTTAATAATAATGCTATACTAATTATTAACGTGTGTAGGAACAGCAGGAGAAAAAAATTACTTTTTTTATCACTTGCGTGCGTCCCCGTGGATGACACATCTGCAGATCCAGAGATCTTTCATAAGGTTTACTTCGCCGGATTAGATATCTTTCATAAGGTTTACTTCGCCGGAGTAGAGATCTTTCATAAGGTTTACTTCGCCGGACTAGCCCAACATAAGAACCCCTTGGCCAAAGGGGTTCTTAAATTTATTTGAACTGCACAGGAACTTTTCTTTCCCAAAATTACGCGAATCCGGCCTTATATAAATGAAAAACGTGAGGTGGGACCACGCTCTTGGCTGCTTGGTGTGACGATACAGATCCTTTACAAGAAAGATTGGCGATTAGTTCCACAAAAATTACTCAACATGCGACGGACCACAATCAACATCAGGCGTTTGGAAAACAAATATCGTCAAGAGCTGATTTCAAAAATCACAAAAGTTTTCCCAACACTACGACACACCCAATCCACACAGCCAGGTACCGGAAGTAATAAAGTGTAAAATTTGCGCGGATCCCCTCCTGAGTTTAAGCTATCAAAAAAAACTATCCCTGACCCATTGGTTGGAGTCTGACCAATTAAAATTAAGTAAACTATAGTAAACAATTATTAACCCTAAAATCAAATCTAATATGATTTATAACACATTGATTAAGTTCCTTGAACATAAATAAGTAGCTAAATATATCATTCCGGTGTATATTTATTAGAAATACCTTGATGTAGAAAAGTGGTAACATGAAAGATTCAGCGCATAATCGGGCAACAACGCACCGCGCAGAATCAGCACTGAATTCGGCAGGTAGGTAGGTGGAGTTTCAGCCGGAAGACAAAGAACGAAAAGAATCGAAATGGTCAAATGTCGACACAAATTCCCATCTTTAGGAAATAATCCACACAATGCCAATCGTTCATCTACGAATCTACAAAAATATGGTAAGTACCAAACAAATGACTTAATGTTCTTAACTAACTTTGTCTATCCTGTGTATAGTCTATCGATAATCTACTAAGTATTAGTTGCTTGTTTACATTTTAGGTTATTAGTATGATTGAATGTTTATTTCTATTCTAGGAGCTAGGCATGCACTTGGGTGGATCTAATACGATTTCTCCCTAGGATCTCACGGCCGGCGACAGTTGTGGATGAATAAATATTATTTACTAGACCTGGATACGAACGCATTAAGGTAACGATAATAATTGTTTTGGTGGCTAAAAATTTAGACCTTGAATATATTTTAGGTAATACACAATACACAACCTTGTAATTAAGGTGACAGGACCCACAACGGTTCCTGTGAAATAACCTGCATTTGAAATGAATTACAAAGAGAAAATATAATGTAATACCCCATTAATAAGGAATAAATGCAATGTGATATTTATTTATTTACTTTTATTGCGATTAACGTAAATTGCCTGTTACAACCTACAAAGTTCATCACATGATATGTTCGAACAAATTTATGCGAAAGTATTCGCTAACGTCTATTCTAAAAGGCTGTGAGAGAAAGAGGAACATAACTTACATTATCGATATTATTCCAGCTTTTGTTTTTCGGGAAATATTTTAATAATACTGCACAAATCACCAAAACACCTGTACTGTACGCGGCGATTATTGGATTGGACTCAATTTCATAGGCAACATGCATGCTTTTGCGAAGTTGACTAATCAGTATTTAGATGGAGCTACAAGGCTAAATTTCCAATTTATCAACGTGTCCCTTCTTCGAATACTGTCCCAACTTGGGTTACTCTCCCCTACTTTTTACGTTAATATAAGATCTTTTAAATACATTATAAAATAAACAACCTGGGTACATCGAGACCCCTCACACACGGATATTCCTAACCACCGTACCACAAGACTTTTACTGCTATTAATAGAACAGCGGTTTTAAATGAGTGCTTGCGATGTGGTCTTTCATAGCACTTCCATTTAAAACACCGTTCGATCAAAGGTAGTAAAAATTGGTTGCGGTATGGCAATAAAAAATATTAGTGTGTGAAGAGTCTAAAAAACAAACAGCATACAATATTATAATCTAAAATCATAAATGATTTAAGTTTATAATGTAAAAATTATAATCTCAGAACTGGCCTACAGTTATTTGATAGATATTTGTACGATTTTTGAAATTATATAATTTAAAAATTGTTAATAAATTTTGGTATTTATTTTTCAATCAAAAAATTATATCCCTATTTTAAATCTCCTGTAATACACATATTTTCTCATTTTGTTTTAGATTATTAAAAATACTTTGTATCATTTTAAGAAACTATTTCATTACAACTTACCTCAGATTTATAGAACTAAAATAAATGCTAATCATTTAAGTATTACGACAGCACAGCTAATATAATCAATCAATACTATAGGCAAATCGCAAATTCAACGTATGCACGGCACTAACTCGATAAAATTTATATGAAATAATTCATAATAGCAACATAGGTAATTTTCAATATCTTATCGTATTAAAAGTTAATTAGGGCATCAGTTGTATATGTTACAGTGGCTGTCGATATAATGTATGAGTATATCCTTAATTTAAAAGAAACTAATTTGATTGCCAGATGACGTGCATAATGTTGAATTAGCAATTTGACTATATCAATCAAGTATTGAGAATGACTAAACTATAGTCATTTAAATTTTAACAAATAAAAGCATGTTTTGGTTTGAAAAATATTTATTGCATTTTCGCATTATATACATATACAGATATAATTTCATCATCCTGAAAAAAAGAGAAAAAAAACTTTGTTAATCTTGGGCAATTTCTTTAAAATTTTATAAACAAATGAGATGAATTGTAATTTTTATTATCCTAAATAGTTATTATATAAAAAAAGGAACCAATAACACCTGGCTAGTTACTTTATAATTATTGAACTATGAATTAAGTTTTTTAGAAATTATAAATCCATTTAACCGCTAATTAAAAAAAAAATTAAATTACGCAAGAGCTGCACTTCGCGATATTGCCGCACATGTCGGGTAATATCGCGCACCATGTGGGGTAATATTGCGCAGTTTAATAAAGAAAATATGGAAAGAAATTTTAAAATAAACGCAAAAAATTGGAAAAATAAGTCTTGTTACCAAAGTTATACATCGGATATTCTGTTATCTAAACTCTAAACTAAAATAAACGACGTTTTGATTCTTCTTTTTGTTTTTGATCGGCGCCTAGGCTAAACCGACAATCATCGCATGTGTACCCTGCAGCTGATTCCCAACCAGAACATTCTGAATGAACCCATATTGCACATCTTATGCAACGAAACCAAAGCTCCCTATGCTTTCCAAATTCACCACTTAAAATACATATTTCGTTGACTACAGGAGGCTCTTCGTGAAGTGCAAATTCATTGTAGTCCGAATTGTTGTCATCAGAGAAATATACTGTGAAGGATCAATCAGAATTATTATCCGACGTGTCTCCTTTTTTAGTGTATTTTATTTTCTTTTTGCTTCTTCTCTGTACCTTTATGAGGTTTTTGTTTTGTTTTCCATTTTTCTGGTTTCGCTTAGCTTCTTTTTCCACGAGAGTAACCTTCATTGGTGTGGAAGTCCAAATTTCAGATTGTTTGATCGTGATGTTTTTCTTTTGGTCGCTGCCTTAACTACGTTCTTGGGAATCGGTGCAAGATCCGATATTTTGACACCTGAACATGATGGTAAATTTGCTTTGGATGTCGATGGTATAGGTTCTTGAATAGTTAAGACGTTGATGGAGCCGATTCCGGAGCAACTGCAGAAGTTGAAGGTTTTACTTTCAAAGCATCTATAGCTGTTGATGCTATCTGTGGAGAAACTGGATTAAAGTTTCTCTCCCGTTCTTCTGGGTCCAAGACAAGTTCTCGAAATTCTTCAGCTGCTGCGAAATCCTCTTCAGTAAACTTTTCTGGGTTGAAAGGGAATATCCCTGCAGCTTTGAATCCTGAGACACCCTTTTCCATAGTTGCTACCTTCATGTATGCTTGATTGAATAAACGAGCCCATTCATACGAGTCTTTCATGATTTTATAACCCTCTTCATACATCGGTTGCGCCTGGTACAAATTAAAATGCTGACCTACATGACATGTCAAATCATACTTCATCTGTTCTAACTCTCCTCTTTTTGGTATATCTGGTGTTGCAACCTGATTGATGATAAAATGGGGTGTTATCCTTCTTGCTGTTGTTGGTTTTGTTCGTGTAACAGTGTTGAATCTCTTAGGATCCTTAAAAAGGCCATCCCAATCTTGATTTCTAGACTAAAAAGAAAAAAAACAAACAAACCAATAGGAAAAATATAGAATAAACTTACAATTTTCTTGTTTCCATCTATTCTTTTCAAAGAAAAATGGCATGCACTAGATTAATTAAATTCTAAGGATAACAATAAACAAAGCCCCACGGTAAAGTGTCAGTTGATATAAAATTCACAATTCTTTTATCATCGTGTGGACTCAGTGCTTTTTTCCGTTGTTTTACAGTAAAAATCTCGTGTTTGTTTGATAATATCGAATTTTGGTAAATTTCAAATTCGCTTTTGTCAAATAAACAATTGAAATAGTCTTCGAATTTAATTAATTTTAAAGCTGACGACTGTATTCCTTTAGCCTTTTTTATAATCCCATAATTTTCTACAAAATTCTCCACGTGGTTAAAACTAAAATTATTTTTTACTAATTTTTCCACCTCTTCTTTCTGTTGGCTTTCCTGAGTTTGTAATTTCAGTGCATACATTTTTGACCGTAAACCTATAAACTCTAACATTAGTCTACCGTTGTTTTCATCCTTCATTAAGCCTAAAACTTTTTTATTGACTTGAGGAATTTTATAAACATTATCGATGCATACTCTGACGTATCAAATTTGTGTATGTCTATTTTCATATGTTCATAGATATCATCCACAAAGAAATGATATATCAAACTATCTGTATCGCAGTACAAAAGTTTTGCATCTTCCCCAAATTTCATTTTAATGTAATTATAGTGGAAATCGTATAAGTATGTTTTAGAAATGTCCAGAATAGAAAAGCCCATATAGATGGGTTTGTTAAATTTTACCTTTAATCGTTGCATCTCAATTATCACCATGTCATCATCAAAAACAGTGCAGCTATGAAAATTTGGTTGAGATATATAATACTTTGCACCAAACCTACCCTCCCAATTGGTGACTAATTTAACATCTCTGTATTTTTTTACATTTTCAATTGTTTTTCCAAATGGACTATTGTTCATTAATTTAAAAAAGTTTTTCTCAAAATCATTTTTGCTGTTTTTCCTCATTTCAGTATTTAAATCTATATATTTTTTCAAGCACGGCGACTGTCTAAATTTCAAACACCGATGAATTTTCTTTATTTTTAAACCTAGTTCCACAGCCTGCTTTAAATTTTTATAGTGAATTACATACTTTGATTTGTTATACAGGGTTGTCAATAGTTTAGGTAGATTTGATATAGAAGTCGGAGGTGCCAAGTGTTCAGGACAAAGGGGTAAATCTTTGTGGAGATTAAATAAATTTTGAGGATAATGAAGGTCTACTTCAAGTATATATCCATAATCACTATCGTCAGGTGTGTTTAAAAAATTTTCGCTATACATATCTATATTGTTTACCCAGTGAAATTCTCCAATAGGTAATGGATGACACATTGCTGCTCCATAAAGATTATTAACATCAAAATACATCAGATATGATGATGCCTCATCTGTATTATATTTTTCCCCCATATATTTATTATTAGCCTTTCCATACCTATTCGAGCACTGGGAAATACCTCCTCGTATTCCTTTCTCAATAAACAAAATCATGTCAATATCTTGCAATAGTTCCAATTTTACCTTGGTAGTTTTAAGCAATGCATCAAAAGCTAAGCCCGGTGCTGTATAGTAATGAAGGCTGTCTAGTTGATACGTTTTTAAACAAACCTCACGAAAGTTCTCAAATATGTCTACTAGAAGCAGTACATCAGTGGTCAAATAAAGTTCAGCATATTCCTGTAAATTTTTAATATTGAAACTATTCCAAACCTTGTATGCATGCTGATAATCCTTTTCTGATATTTCTAAATTTTTTACTTTGCTGTAAAAGTGTTCCTTAGAAGGCAGACATGTTTCCTGTAATTTTTCCCAACTGTTAAGATATTCATATGGAAAGACACCTTTTCTTGTAACTAATTTAAATTTTTCATAATCACAATAGAACTTTCTAGTAACTTTTTTTTGATCATCATTCAAATATGAAGAAAGTTTATCTAGGCTACTACTCATAAATCTAAAGGAATCCAAAAATCTAAAGGTAATGTTTGTATTTGTAATGTGTTTGGAAAATGATATATATTTTTCTTTGTTAAGTGGTAATAGAGTAACTCGGCCTTCAATTTCCTTACTTAAAGCCTTTATTATGAAATGACTGTCATACCCTGACAAGTTATGAAAAATTACAGGAACATGATTCATATCTTTGAAATTTAGATTACATGAACGGTGAGCTGCACCTCTAAAGACACCAGTCAAATGACAGTGATCGCGCACTTTGTCTTCTGAATTAAGAAAAGGTTCATTACAAATGTGACACACCTTAGCTAAATAATATTTTTTACTTTCACTGTCAGATAATTTTTTTAATGGAAGTGGNTTAAATAAAAGATGACGTAGGTGCCTTTGTTTAAAACTGGTTCACAAGTTATAAGAATCCATATATTTCTCCAGTTTACGGTAATTTACCAAGCTACCTACAGCAAAAAAAAAGAGTTAATTACTAATTACCTAACTACCAAATACTTACCATCAAATAAATCTTATTTAACAGTCCCATTATGGTATTTTCTTTTCCCATTCTTCAGGTATTGAGTGTCACATATTGTTATGATATATTTGGTTTTTGAATATAATGATGAATTTAATTTTAGTTTTAATTTTAATTTATGTGTTTAATGTATTGAGTGTTGCGTTTTTGCTTTTGTTTTATTTCTGTAATTATTAGTTAGATTTTACTGTACATTGTTTAAATACTCCTTTCTTTTCTTTCTTACCTCGTATATCTAATTATTATTATTTTTTTTATATCCTTGCTAGCTGCCACTTAGTTTTTTTTTTAAGTCTAATCTCAGGAGTCGGTTCACTTTCCTTACTTCAGGACTTGTAGCATGCAGAACAAGAAAAAATAGAATTTTAAGAATTTACAATANATCTGTTTACAACTAATTTGTTTTTTACTTTATAAGGTGAAAGGTTATCTATAGGAATGCAAAATTGATAATCTGCTTACAACTAATTTGTTTTTACTTCATTCATATAAAATTAATTACTTCTTATCCGTTACTGTTCTCCTAATAATGAAATTCTATCCAACTCACCGTTTAAGGCCCCAGAGATACACCTAATCATAGCTGACAAATTACACCTGATTTACTAACTCACCTCAGCTCAGGTGTAGGCTGGCGAGGCAGGTGAAAAACACCTGTGTACCTCTCGCGTCATACCTTCTAGTCATTGGACATTTCTTCTTCTTGATCACTTCTTCAGATGGGGTGACACTAAAACAACCCTAAAATAACCCTGAAGTCTATGTCTTTAGTACCACCCCTTCAACCCCTTAGGGTCTTCTGTTGCTCCGGATGGCGGTCCCAGGAGCCCGCTATCTATACTACTCACGTCATATACAGTAATCCTTTCGTGTGCAGTCGAAATCATATGAGAGTCATACACAGCAAAGAGAGCTTTCTTCAGTGGCCCAAAAAACGTTAAGTCAAGGGGCTGAAGGTGGTTTGATGTATGAGGAGGAATTGTAAGGAGTACGATGTAGTTCCCGCTGCAGAAATTATAAATTGGCAACGAAATGTGACTTGCATGGTTGTCCAAGATAAGTAAAATTGGGTCAGCTTCCGTAGCTTTCACATAGTTTTGAAAATGTTTTATCCACTTTAGAAATAAATCATCATTGGACCACCCATTGTCAGAACAGGAATAAATGCAACCAATTGGGCCGTCTTTTTCTAATTGAGGAGATATCCGTTTTCTCGGATAAATTATCATTGGGGGAACGTATGTACCAGCTGCACTGACAGCGCATAAGATAGTAATCGTTTCACCTCGTTCGGCTGAAATAACAACACTGACTTGTTTCTGTCCTTTTTTCGCATAAACTTTTTCAGATTTTTGGACAGTGGTTACACCAGATTCGTCGACAATAAAAAGAAGTTTCCTTCTCAAGTGGTCACCTTCTGACCCAGGTTTTGCCAACTCTGTAGATTTTAAATGGTGGCGCAGTGTTAATTCGGGAATGCCGAAATTTCTTGCAGCCTCGCGTATTTTAACACCTGAACGTATAGCAGCCAAAGCATTATTACGCTGTTCAATGGTCCAGCTCTGTCGTTGGGTCTTTCTTTCATAGTTTCTGACCATCTGAAATAAAAAAATGTTGAAATCAATGTTGTGGGGCAATATCACGCACTGCGTAATATTACCCCATATCGACCTTGGTTTTGTTTTCTAACCACAATTCCGTTATTTACGTATGGAAATAAAAAGCAAACATAGGGATAGATCCCCGAAATATGCTAGAAAATATTTGTACATAGGAAAGATCGATGGTTTTAAAATCTACACTTACCTCGCTTATTTTTTTAGCACTGAAAATTATAACCAAAACTCGTGTACGCACACTTCGATTTACTGCGGCCAACTAAATACTCTCAGCGAGCTGACACCTTTTGAACATAGTTGCTACCGATACAGAATAACGTATGCGTTGCCAGATTTCACTTCTCGCTCTTCGTTTCTTTTGCATTGTGGTGCGCAATACTACCTCACAGCGCAATATTACCCCACTTTCCCCTACTGGTTATAAGTTTTATAATAATAAATGTATTAAACTGTTGTATACTCTGTACGAGTTAAAAACATGACATTAAGTTTTCAGAAATTTTATTGGATAACTGTAATTACAAGCTAAGGTTCTAATGTAAATATAAAACATACATTTAAGTATTAAAAATGATGACAAATCGCTCCCAAAACTGTCCAGATTATTTTCTTAGCAACGATGCACCCGTATTTTCTTATATTACATGAGAATTTGCAGGTTAAAAATATACACTTTTATACATAATGTTGGCAAAACTGTGCTGTGAAAATGTTGTATCAAGTTTTAAATGTTGAGGAGGGAGGAGTTAGCGAAGCGAAGTTAGAATTAAAACCATTGACCATAAACAATTCAGAACATACTTTTTATTGCAACATAAAAAACATATTGGACACTTTTGACTTATGTACAGCGTGATTCAGTTTTTATTAACAATTTTCGAGGGTCAGGCTGAACTTCGAAAAATAATGGCGTTTTTTATGACATTTCATTACTTATATCATCTACCAAATATCCCTTAAATATCTTTTTCATTTTAGAAACTGTACGAAATATATAAAAAATATATATTTTTTAAAACTTCAAATGTTATAAAATCTAAAAATAAAAAATGTAATATATTAAACTGTCATTATTTTTCAAAGTTATACAGACTCGAAGTTTACTATTATTACTAAAATTCAACTTATATTTTTTATCCAAAAATTGGTTGTATCTTTTTACTTGGTTCAAATTTAATGCAACGCCCCTGATTTTTTATACCATTTTTTGTTGCTAAGATTCCTTTTAGTGTAGAGGTATTTAGTAGCGATCGTTTATCCGTTTTTATATTAAATAAATCACTAAATACCCTTTCTACACTTGCATTCGAAAATGCAGCAACAGAGACATAACACCTTTTAGGTTGGAAAATAAGAAAATGTCTGCAGTATTTTTTAAATTAAATATTTGAGACCAATATTTTTCATGATCGCTTTCATTCAGACTTAAAGTTTTAAAATCTAAGAGTGCATGTTGACGCCATTCATTAACAACTGCTTGTATGTTTTCTATATAGTTATTTAAAATGGGAAATCTATCAATAATTTTTTTTAGCTAGGAGCACTGGAACATTTGGGCAATGTTTTAGCTGACTTTTTATCAGACAGAATCTGTCGTTTGGCTCTATTTTCTGGATATGTTAGAATAATAGCTGACTGCTTCCTTTTTGAGGTATTAATTGGAATAGTTGGCACGGGAGCAATTTCCCTTAAAAGTTTGGATGGAGTTTCTTTTGAGTCTTGCTGAGGATCTGTTGCAGGATCATTGGGGATTTCAGCAGCGGCAACTTCTTCGGGAACAACTTCTTTAGATGGAGTTTCTTTCGGTTCCGGCTGAGAATTTGCTGCAGAATCACAGGATATTTCTTGCTGAGGATCTGTTGCAGGATCATTGGGGATTTCGGCAGCGGCAACTCCTTCAGGAAGAACTTCTTGATTTGGTACCTGTACGTTGGCACATGCAGCATCAGAGATATTAAAAAAATGTTCGGGAATAACAGATGGGTCATATGGATGAATACCTGTTGCCTTGAGTCCAGATACTGCATTACTAACGGAAGCTGATTTAACCCAAGCCTTTCCTATCAGTGCAGAAACGTTGTGCCTGTTCAACTTTCTGTCTTTGTGATTAATCATCCATGTTCTTGCCTCTTGCGCAAAATAGCTTTTGAGCGGTTTAAAAAAAGATTTGTCGAGAGGCTGCAATGCCTGCGTTGTATGGCTGGGCAGACATAAAAGTTCAATGTTGTTTTCAGAAGTCAAGTGCAAAAGTTCAACCGCATTGCAATATGATTCAATATCAGTAACGCGTTGCCGGTACCTTTTCTTGGAATGAAGTATTCACGGAACCATTTTATAAATAAATCGCTGTTAATGTACGAGGTCTTTTGGTTCATATAAACATCGGAGCCTGGAGGAAGTCCATCTATAAAATCTGGTTTTCTGTATTTACCTTTCATTATTAGGACTGGCGGAAAAAATGTCCCTTCAGCATTGCAGCAAGCTATTAATGAGATATTTTCACCCTTTTCTGCACTTGTGAGAGAATAGACGTCTTTACTCCCTTTCGTAGCAACAACACGCTCTGCCTTATTGTTCACTTGAATGCCTGTTTCGTCCATATTGAATATTTTGGACGGCTTATCTAATAAGTCATTGTCAGTTAATAGTTTATGCAAGAGATCAAAATAATCACCAACTTCTTTCCTATTCATCCCTTGGGCCCGAGCTAGTGAGAGGCCTTCAGATTTTCTGATAGATAAGCTGGGATTTCTTCTTAAGAATCCATTTAACCAAACTTTCCCTGCTGACTCATCATTTTCAGAGAAACAGTTTATGCTTAACTTTTTGGCGAAAGCAAAAGCCATTTTTTTCACATCATTTCTACTCGGTGCAAACCCCACTTCTCCCAGTGCCTGTATATGCCGGACCAACCTTTTTTCGTATTCTCTACTTAGAGCTGGACTTCTACCTAAGTACTTTGTAGAGCTATTCGCAGCTAGATGTCTCCTCAAAGTTCTTGAAGGTATACCATACTCCCTACTGGCTGCATTTATCCCCATCTGACCACTTTTCACTTTTTCCATGGCTGTTGACATTGCAGCTTCGGTCCAAGATGCTCTTGTCGTTTTTTACAACCAAGCATATGGGGCGTATTCGAAATCGGGTGTACAATACGCCCCACTGGGATATTTCACCCACCACATTTATTTTAACTGCGAAACGTGCTCACAGGCATTTATTTATTTGTGTAGATGAAGGTCAAATCGAAAAAAATCGAAGAAAAATGATTTGAAACATAAAAGAGGACATTTACTCAAACTATGAAACAAATGTTTGGCTGCACTTACCAATGAATATTATTTTTCTCGGAAAAATACAAGCGTGCGTCTTTAATTACCGCATACGAAGTAAGGCACGTGTAACACGATCGGTGTTCTGCATGATACTGAATCAGACAAGGAATGAACGCAAAAATATGGCGGCGGGGCGTATTAAGAGCCGGGGCATATTACACCACTTTACCCTATATAATATGTTCAATTATTTTGCTGCTTTTGGAAGTTTTAACAAGAACCGTCTAATAGTGTATTACATAACAAGGGCTGTAAATGGCATTTTACACGCGAGTTTTGAAGTATTATAACATATATTTCTAAGCTTTGACATTAACAACAACATGACAGTTTCGTTGAATGGTAATGAAAAAACGACCATTTTTCTTTGTCTGGTTATACTTGCTTCATGATAAAAGTCCTTAAATTTTTGGTTGATGGCCAGAAAACTCCTTTTTTTGTTTCATTCTCTGTAATCCATAAAGATATAATTTTCAAATGGAAAGCAGCTGAAGTTGTCAAGAGGACCAAACTTTTTTACGTCATTACATAAATGGAGTAAATTGTGTACATTATGATTGATATATTCATTTCCATATATTTCACCAAATTGCTTTACAAAATATGATAAAAGTGAATATGCTATGCATATTTTATATATTTCTTACACAAACTTTCGGATATTAAAATACGCATTGCAACATGAAATGACAAAAAATGTGCCAAAAAAGATTATTTAAGAACTGATTTTACAGCTAACGGACCATAATACAAAAGAAATTGACGGAGTTCTGTGGCTTTCCACATATCTATATCTTGCACTGATCTACACTGAAAGAAATGCGGTTCATTCTTTATTAGAATTCTAAGCTCCATTATAAGAACATTGTATACTACAGATAAACAGGTGAATAATGGATATAAAGCGTGTATTGCTAACATAGATGTATAGTGATTATACACCATTTTCTTTATTAAATTATTGTATAACTGGTATTCAACCACTGGTAATACACTGTATGAAATAATAGCTATACTGTTATTAAACTGTTCTATACTCGTTATTAGAACATCTAGTACTAATTATAAGCTCTACAATAATAATAATGTATTCAACTGTTTTATACTCTGTATGAGTAAAAAGCAAATGATCTATTAAATTGTTGTATATATACTATGAAAATTTTCTAATAACACTTAAGGAAAGGATTTATTAGGAATTATAATCCGTAATCCATATATAATATGATATACAGGGTGTCCCAAAATGAAACGGTAATACTTAAAAAACAAATGGGTAATATTTTCCTGAAAAAAAAATATAAGTTTCATGAACAAATGCTTATAAAAAAAGTTACAGGGCATTAAAATTAAAAAAAAAGTTTCGTAATCTCAAAAATGAGTAAACAACAGAATTTTATGAAAATTTATAGATAACCTAAAAGGTAAAAACATTAGACGTTCTAGGTATGGTAAAGTGTGTTTTGCAAATTTAACATCGAACGTTAAATTTTTAATTAAAAACAGGAAAATTCATCAGTTTCAAACGTGAAAAGTATATTTATAAAAAATTAATTCTGTGATAACTTACTATGATGTATTTTCCACCTGTGAAACTTGATGTTTTTATTTGTAAAATTTACAACGCATTTTTTGTTTAAAATTGAATGTGGAATGGGCATACAGACAAGTCACTGAAAATAAACGAGCCTGCAATACAACTGGTACCGGAAGAGATTTTTTTTCTTAACCCTCTGTAACTCTTTCATTAAGCATTTCTATACTTGTTCATTAGACATTTTTTACTCAGGACAACAGTCCTCATCTGTGGTTTCCATATGACCATTTAATTTTGGAATACCATAATTTTATGATTATTGTACTTACCTATTATTTTCCGTCTGTTTACCTATAATTAGTGGATATATTTATCATATGAAAACAAAACCAACAAAATCTAATTTACTGTGCAGCAAATAACACCCCTGAGGAGATATATGCCTGCAAAGTCTTCAATACTAAATAAACTAATTGATGATATGATTTTATGTTTTTCTTTTCCTCAAACAAATATTTCTAATTCTACTGGTGATACTGAGTGACGAGGGTAAAATGAAACATTTACATTAAAATAAAACATATATTTCCCATTGTAAGTAAATATGTATATAAAAACATACACAAGTAAACTGGGTTCTGTAATTTAAACATTAAAATAAATAACTTTTACCTTAACATTTATTAAAAAAATACATATGTATTAATATTTTCTGTTGAACTTCAAATTTACAAACAAATTTTGTATTCTCAATGAAAAATGTAGAATTCACTAAAATTAACAAACCAGCATGTATGATATTTTTCAATATGCTGTATATCCTCATGAATGTAAAATATATATATNTGTTGTGTAGTACTACCCAAAGGAGTAGGGGAGTTGTTTTCAATTTCTAAATTATTACTATTTTCTTTGGAATGAGCTAACTATATATATATATATATCAGTTAAAAATATTTTAAACAACTGTTCATGATAGAAATTACAAATTTTGCATTGTGCTAATTTAAAATAAAGCACTACAATACGATTTACCATTTCTATGATCAGTGATTGTTAGAGTTTTGTGATTGTATAATTCTGATTGAAATATATATTTTTTATCATTGGTTTACTTCACATTATACGAAAAAAAATGTTCGTTAAAATTTAGTATCATTATGCTTGTATAAATAAAACAAACTTTGTGTAAATAATTATCATTACTAGAATAGAAGAAATTTTTACAAATTTTGGATTATCTGGACCGCTAAAGTACAAAATATCATTTAATCTGTATTCTGTACCATGTACTTTTATTTTTTCAGTAACACTGCTGACTTAATAAATTCAGTAAACAATCTACTAGGTGCTTGTAAGTCATTTAAATCAGCTAATATTTCATCTACATCACATAATCCACAATTGGTAAAGTTAGTATTCAAATGATAACCTTCTTTACAAACAAATCTATTACACAATTCTAACTGATGTTTAATTGCCAATGTTTTGGTAATATTAATTCTAGTTGAAACGACATTTGCTGCTAATTTTGAGATTCTATGTTTAGATTCAAAGCGAATAGAGGAGAGAGATTTTATAGGACCAATTTTTTTCATTACTAAAGGATAATGTAAAAGGTGATGTTGCTTTGGCTTCAGACGCTCTGAAAATAATTCTACAAATAATTTGTTGTGCTGCTCTATAAGATTTTGTAGATTCTCACAATGTAATGGTGTAATTTTTGGTAGTAAAATTATTGATATAATTTTCCTGAGTAATATGTATAAAGACCAATGTTTATTATTTCAGGAATATATTCTCCTATCAACAAGCCTAAATACCACACAAAATTTTTCATCTCAGAAGCGCTCATTTTAATTGATTTTTTTTTTAATTGTCTTATTATAAAAGAGGGTTTATTCGAGCATTCTTTCCCAAATTTAAAAAATTGTAATTTTGAATGTAAAGTCTCTAAAGTAAAAAATTTATCAATGGTAATAAACCTCTGTAATAAATGAATTATATCAAAACAAGCTACTCCCTCATATACATCATGCATTAAATCAACTATATAATTTTCAGTGAAAGTTTTCAAATTATTCCAAATACATAACTGTTTAATTCCGGTAAAAGTAACATCATTTTCCAGTAAGTCATTTCTGTAATTCATTTTATTACGTAATGTACTATCATTTTGTATAAACATGTACTGCATTTCATTTTTCGGACTTTTGCAAAATCGCAGCAAAATGTAGATGAAAAACTTTCAGTTAACCCTAACATTGTATGTATTCCTAAATTATCTCTAGTAACAAGGCAGACTTTAAAATACAAACGATAAACTTCATCATTTAATTTGATTAAAACGCCCTCCTAATCTAACAGTTTTAGGTCACAAAGTAATTTCGAGAAAATAGCTTCTACTCCAAACTCTTTCAGATCTGCACAGTGAAATAAGAGTGCTAAAAAATGTATTGCAAATTTGACTGGTATATAGGTGGTATACAAAGGACAGATAAATCACGCCTAGTTTATGTATTCCCGCATGAGAACCTAGTGGATTGCCTATTTCATATTCATCAAAATATAACACAATTGGTAATATACATATTAATTTTTTTGTAGCAATGAATTTGCACATTTTTCTTTCCAAAATTCTGACTAATAAATTACTACAGAACGAATCTTTGTCTAAATCTGACATATATGACAGTGTTTCATTTAAAACATTTGGCAACATAAAAAAATTTTCAAATACTTTTTTTATTGGTATTATTTCAGCAGTTACGTTCTTTGGTAGAGGTACAAAGCTTCTTGAGTTTTGTATAATTTGACCTACTAGAAATTCATCTGGAGGAATATAATAACCACTATTTTCTAAAGATTTGAATCTCCGGAATTCGCTACTAAAATTATCAATTATATTTAAAAAAACATCAAAGTAGTTACTAATCTTATTGATGTGTCTTGATGATATATTGTAAGATTTTGTTGTTTCCAAAATATTTTCTTTTAATTTTTGAAAAGGAAGTGAAATGAACTCACTCACATACCCTACAACAGTTTCAACATTTTTTCGGTTAAGTGTGTTGTCACCATACATATTACAAATAAATTTGACAAGATGATCACTAATTACAGTTGTTAAATTATCCAGTCTTTCATTTTTTATATTGTTACTTTCATTTTCAACACTTGACGTAATATCTTTAGTTAGAGAATTTATTCCCTTATTTGAATATTCTTGTGTACTACTTGAAACAGTGACTACAATAGGATCATTTTCATGTCATTTTAAATGTTTTTTATAAGAATAACGATTTTATATAGCTTAAAAATTTGTCTGAATAATATTCGAAATCATTTTATGTTTGTTCTTTTTATTTTTAATTAATTCTTCCATATAAGATAATGTTTCTGTTAATATATTTGGTAGTTCAAAGTATTTTGTAAAAATTTTCCCTAAGGGAATTATTTGCGCAGTTACTTTTCTTGGGAAAGACCCAGAACTTTTGTTCTCTATGCGCCGTCCAATAATATATTCTACAGGATTTATTAAATTGGAATTATTTTCTAAATATTTAAATCTTCTATATTCGGTGCTAAAATCAGACAATAAACTATTATATACATTAAACATTTTATCTAACTGTTCCTTATGGTCTTGTGACAGTTTTTATGAACTCATTACACTAAAAATATGTTCCCTTAATATTTGAGATGGCGATAAAATTCATTCTTTTACAAGTTCAATTATTTTTTGCACATCTTTACGACTGTAGGTACTGTTTCCATAAAGCTGACAAAAAAATGATGTAATGTTTTCTTGACATACAGCAGATAAATCATCAAATAAGTTTATTTGTTGTGTAGTACTACCCAAAGGAGTAGGGGAGTTGTTTTCAATTTCTAAATTATTACTATTTTCTTTGGAATGAGCTAACTGTAGTTGATTTTGATCAGTGTTATAATTTTGACTCGACGAGTTCACTTTAGTTTTTATATCATTTTCAGTTTGATGAGATTTAGTGTGTTTTATATACGAATTTAAAGAAGGATAATTTCTATCACATC
Source organism: Anoplophora glabripennis (assembly GCF_000390285.2). Classification (NCBI taxonomy): domain Eukaryota; kingdom Metazoa; phylum Arthropoda; class Insecta; order Coleoptera; family Cerambycidae; genus Anoplophora; species Anoplophora glabripennis. Next base: position 43,420 of record NW_019417447.1, on the reverse strand, counting down.
CATTCTCAATACAGTTAAATTTACTTTTGCTATGGCACTTATGTACAATTTTTAAGTGGCTAATTAAAGCCTTAAGTGTTTCGAAAGAAACTAAACAAATTCCACATGTAGGCATTGTAAAATCAGTCAATATATGTATTTTCTTAGATCAGAAAATAATGTTGTTGCACTCGAATTTTTCACCTTTGGTTTAATATTAAATATGTATTCTTCTATAAAAATCATCCACAAATGAACACTTTCGGCAGGATATTTTAAATCCATGTCATGGAAGGATTTAAATAGAACTTCCAATGTTTTAATTATAGAGTCAAATTGATAATATATGTTATTAATAACTACATAAAATTTTTCTATATTGTTTAACGGACCTACAATAACCCCAAATGGTTGTTAAGTTAATTTGTGTTTATTTAATTTTTCAATCCGCTTTTCCTTAAATTGTTCAAGTTCTGCGAAACTCTAAAACAAATAGAAATCCGTGTTTTAAGAAAGACAAAAGGTGTAAAACTCACATAAAAGTATTATTTACAGATGTGCTTATTTTTCAGGTCTATCAAAAACTGTATTAAATGAGTTAATAAATATAACCAGAAAAAAAATTTACCTGAACGTTTATGAAAAAGCTTTCAGATACCTCACTTCGGGTTGGTCTCCAACCTTTCAATGTAATAACGTTAAACAGATAGGCAAGTGTCACTGCAGCTAGAACTAATGGATCTGAAAGTATATAAGAATATATCAGCACGTTAAAACACAAGTAAAAAATTTTTTATATCTTATCAACATCTGAATACTTAACAACTGAAATTGTTCTTTGTTTGGCTTCCAATAGTATAGCTTCAGCATTTTTTGGCCATGCTGAATAAATGATATCAATTTTGTCGGGGAACTGTTCATTGAAATCTACTTCAATCTGAAATAAAATGGGCAATTTTTTTATGATCATGCTTCTATGATACATAGGTATTTTTCAATACATTTTATCTCAAAAAATGTACAGCAAATTAAAATTATGCCATATTGTAATTGTCAGAAACTATTAAAAAACAGAATATTATGTTTCATGATTTTTTTTAATGATCAACAATATGTTAACTTTACATTTTTGTTCCAGTCAAATATTGTAATATGAATATTCACAAAAAATTTTCAATTTATGAAAAGCAGCACATTAAAAAAATCCAAGAATCCACTTCAATATTTCATAAATGTGATTGTCGGAAAAACACGGAAATTAATTGGAAAAACATTGAAAATTAAGATCACTTACCAATTCCGCTCCTATCTGTAATTTTAGGGCAGGACACTTTTCAAAAATTTGGTCTAAAGATAGTCCATTAAACTTTGTCTTATTGCATAAGTATCTTGCCACAATTCTAAAACTCTTGTGTACGGTTCTATAACCATTTGTAATAATTCTAAATTTCTTTCATCGGTACTTTCAAATTCATTTACTTCATTAACTTCAATTTCTAAAAAAATATATCGACTTGTACAAGTATTATAATAAGAAAATATTCCATACCATAGACTTTATGGATTTCTTCAGCTCTCAGTGCTTGTTTTATATTGACATATCTAGACCACAGCTTTCCTTTCGGGGCACTTTTTGGTGAAGTTGTCGTTTTTGCTGTATATGGAATAAAGTAAGTGTCTTTTTTTTTATTTGGAAATTTTTTTCAATTTCTGTTACAGCTTCTTCAAACATATAAGTCTTTATCCTAGATGAAGGGTATTAAGTAAAAGTTTTTTTTTTATAAAGAACAAATAAGAGACTTACTCATTTTTATCAGTTAATATCAGCAAATGGTTTACAATTTCCTTAACCAGTTTTTGTTTTGTATCGTTTGTTAAATTACTTTTATTTGACATAACAATTCTGCCATCTGGAGTCTTTAATAACACAGCTTGTAAGCCCTAAAATTTTAACAAAAAACATATTTTTTTTAATTTGTAGGTTTTATATTCCAATATAAACATTTATCTAAACACTTCACTCTATTTAAACATGTTTACTTACTCTTGGAAAAAGGCAAGAATGTTTTGTAGTAGGTTGTTCTACTAGAGAACTGTCATAATAATCTAATTTTCTTTTTGCTGCTGGAATTTCAGGGATTTTAAAAATATCTTCAGACACTTTGTAACGAAGTGATTTTCCGACACCCCATATTTGTGTTCTTTTTATTTAATTTTATTAATAAATATAGTTTACCGCACCGGCATTATTTTTGGGCATTTCAAACGCCGTCCGTCACCGCGTAGCACCAAGCCGATGGCCGGCAAATTCACACCGCGTACGCCAGTCTTCCACCTGCCAGCGTAGAGACCAGTCGTGCCGAGTCCAGTCTGCCGTCCAGCCAGCAATACGTCACCATCACATGAGTAAGAATTTTACAAGTCCCGCTTAGGCGAACTACGCAGCCCCTACCGAAGCATCGCCAGGGCTCATGATACAATAAACTTATAAGATATGATACTAAGAGGTCTCATTTTCGTTCGACTCTGCGCATGACGTCATGTGGCTAGTAAACGCTCACATTGTTCCATTATTGGCACACGTATGAGCATGGAAAATACGGCTAATTAAAATTTGTAAACATTGTAAACATGTTTTTGCCTTAAATCACAAATATTTAAATAATACCTAATTGCAGCATTTATTTAGCAAGTGTAAATAAAAAAACGAAGCTTTAAAACTATACACACAATTTGTCCCTAAAAACACGAACTACCGTAACTAGCATTTTAATAATTTTACAAGAGAGCGGCGTAAAAACGAAAGAGACGTCCGTTTTCAAACTACATATATTATTTCATTTAGTATTAAATTAAACATACATTTTTTTAGTTTTAATGTATTTTGACATATTATGTAATATTTGCATATTCTATTATATGCTATGATATTATTCTATTCCTTTGTGACAGAGATAAGGAGCAAATACACATTTTTTTTAAAGTGATTTTTATTTATAAAAAGGCATTCGATTTCTTACATAAAGTGTGACGTTCCCAATGATCACAACAATTGTTGGTAATTAATAAAAAAACACTAAAATATCTAAAACCCAATTGCAAAGTAGTCTGACTTGGATGGCCTGCTAACAACAGTGGAGGAGGGGCAGGTTCAAAAAAAGATATAAAATTAAGGGCGCCACATGGTTGACATCCAGTCAGATTCCAATTAATACCAACCAACCATGAATTTAGCAAATTTAAATAAGCAATGCCTAGATTTTCAGGCCAACTTGAATCTAAATACTTATAAAGTAATAAAATAAAAATAATTATCTACAAATTTATTACTAGCAAGGTAGGTATACTATGGAATTTACAAGTCCAAGTTTGCCTATGTAAATTTATATTAATAAAAGAAAAATCTATAAATATTTAAAGTTATTTACCAGCTATCTTAAATATCAAAAAGAAATAAAATCGTAATAGAATATAATCTTATTTTTAATTCAGGGACTTCCACTTAAAAGATGGTTAAAATAAATCATCCTGTACCTGGTGTGGTGAATTATAAGTTACCCTGTATACTACAGTAGAATTGGCAACCTTTTATTATTCTGCCAAATATAAAAAGTGACAATTCTAAAGAAAATAAATCAAAGTCAGCAGATTTTAGCCGCAGTTATAGCTATAATCAGTGTAATCAGAAAATATACTGCAGTTTTATATTGAGGTACTTGAAGGTAATATGGCCACCTTAAGGATCAAGTTTTTACTGTGAGACTGGTAGGATCTTTTTTTTGACAATAGATAATAATTTATGTAATCTAAACACTTTTTAAACTCTCACACACGGATTCATCATTAAAGGTGCGGTTTCGGTGGTGCGTCTGGCGGCCGCGACTAGCGACTGCCACTGGTCGCAAATTACTGCTTTAATGCATATTAGATGCACGTGGCAACTGTGCGGCGTTCCAGCCGCGAACACTGGCGATCAAGTCGCAACGTCGGCGACTCGACTGCCTATGGGACCAGTCTAGCCGCAGTCGCAGTGGATAAATGGCGCGTTTTTCTGCACATGAAGATGAAATATTAGTAGAAGAACTTCCAAAATATCTCTCTCTTTTTAATTATGAAGTACCCCCCAAACAAAATNTCCAGCGGGGCCTACTCTTTTTTGAAAAACATTCTCATCAAACTTTTATATACAGGGTGTGTAAAAACCAAAGTACAAGGTGTTTAAAAAAAATGTTATATTTACTAACCAGCGAGGAGAGCACCGCGGAGCGGTGCTCGGGCCGCGCGCAGCGCGGCTCGAGGGCCAAAGGCCCGAGAGAAAGGTCAAACTTCGCGTCAGCGAAGTTTGCCTACCTTTCTAGTATCTCCTATTAAACTCTGAAAACCACCTGATGCTAGGAACCTTAGGCCTATAAGAACTTGTAGCATAACTGATAGGGAATGACTGCGTCTCGTGGGGTGTTCTAACTCTGGTGCCAGTAACTCGCATAACTCCAAAATCACATTTCTAGGTAAACGATAATATCTACAATAAAATGCATTTTAAAAAGGAAAGTTTGAATAATTTTTATTTTTTTTAAAATACCTTAATAAATGTACATCTGGTACTTGCATAGGACCTAATCGGTCTCGAAACAGTCTCTCCCTGTTCATATTTGCTACTGGCTGTTGGTTTTCTCTCGGTTCATCCAACCTTTCGTTGAGATTATCATTCTCATTTTCTTCATTATTTAGAACAAGGATAATTCTTGCCGGACCAGGAAACATGCTAAAATAAATAACATTGACATTGAAATTATGAAGGTCGTTTCTGTTTTCGTAATTAAGTGAACACTTAAGTGAACACACTATAAATTAGTGCCTCTACTGTATTGTTAAATATACTTGGTAATAATTAATATTCTACAGTACTTTTTACAGTAAAATTTCAATGCAACTACTTATTCACATAAAAAGTTTGATGAATCACAATTCTAACCTATAAATAAGTATAGTTTTTATGTATAATACTTACATAGCAATGTATTAACTAATCCTTAGCACTGAAAAGTACTGTTTATTTTTATAAATAGTCCAAAAATATACAATACGAAACGCAAGGAAATAGAGACCAAAGTTACACGATTTTTAGACAGGCACAATGTAATGGGTACCTTTTTAAAAGAAATGCACTGTATCTTTATCCACTTTTGTTTATTACTAAGGTTACACTTAATACAACTTAATACTAGAGATTGTTGAAAATGTATTTAGTTCGAAGAATATTTTAATAATTGAACGTAGGAATGAATAATTAATGATTGATTTCTGGTCTTGCTGCTCTGAGTATTTATATAAAACTAACTTGGAAACAACCATAGTTGTACAAATGGATTTTAGATAAATGAAAATATAAATGTAATTAACGTATGGACAATTAGTCTCCAAGATACAAGCATCAATAGTAGATAACTAGTTGAATAAATAGTTTATCGATTCTTAATGGCAATAGACAATGAGAATTAGTAATACTTGTCATTGTTGCTTGCTTCCGGAGCATTTCTTGTTTACTTATTTTAGTACACATACTTAACTTAAATCAATACCTAATTACTAAGGAATACATCTTATTTTAATATTAACGATATAATACATAGGCGTAACGTGGAAGGTAGGGTTGGTACATTACAACAATACCGGGTCTAACTTTTGGCGTAAATATGGGCGCAGATAAATAGCGTAAGCAGTAGCGCAATTTTCGTGAATAGCTTTACACAGGCGCAGAGCTGGTTAGTCCGACTAACGCGTTACGCCCGTTTCATGAATCCGGCTGTCACAATTTTTAAAAATGTCCAGAACAGTTTACGCGCATTTTTAAAAAAATTTGCTATTGGCCATATTACCAACACAGTGTCGGTAATATGACCACATAGTGATTGGTTTAATTTCTTGTATTTCGACGATTTTTAAGTTTGATTTTGACTAGAAATTTAGGAAAACTAAACATTAGAAAAGCATCTGTATGATACTATTTTTATTTACACAAAAGGAAAACAATACGTATTTCTTAACTAATGAAACAAGTAAAACCAAAATTTCCTCGCAATCCGGGCATAAGTAAACGGTTAATTTATCTTTTGATGTCAATCCGACGCATTCTTCGTGCACGTACAAATTACAGGTGGAACATAACCTCATATCTGCAACTCTATCTTCCTTACAGACATTACAAAACCATGATGCCGTAGGATTATTATTGTCTTTTTTCTTTCGTAAAGAAGAACTGGTAGGAATCTTTTTGGATATGGCCTCCTTTTGAAAAAAGTCTTTTTTGACCACTTGAGCTCGGCAATTCAGGGCCGGCTTACGTGGACTTTTGCGTTTGGTTGTTGTTTCGTCAGGCGTATAGAGCAATTCCTGGAACGATACGTCTGCTTTAGTAGAGTTCTGTAGAGGTTGCCTCTCGTTAAAGTCGGATATACTCTCGTCACTTAAATCATCGTCGTGTAGGGTTATATCGGATGATTCCGATCACTGCTATCATCGGATGAGTCTCGGCGTTTGTTCGCGGTTTTGTTTTGAAGGCCGGATGTGGAAGATCTGGGATTTGCGGATTGTTTTTTCGCAGTTTTGTTTTGGAGACCGGATGTAGAAGGTATGGAACTTGAGGGTTGATCTGGGACGGCTGCATCGACTTTCTGTTTAGTAACAGTGCTCGGAGCATAGGCAGTTTCAGAAATTGCATCCTTGTTGAAAGGGTAGATCCCTGTTGCAGCAAAACCTGATTTAATATTTGCTGGGGTTAATGCTTTATCCCAAACTTTCGAAAAAATCATTCCAAATCTTTGTTTTGTAATAAACTGACCTCTGTGAACAGATAAGTATTTTAAGACCTCTTCGTCCCAATAACACTCAAATGGCCTGAACACCGCCTTATCCATGGGCTGTAATTCATGGGTAGTATCACTGGGTAGAAAATACAACGTTATATTGAACTCGGCTGCTTTCTCAACGATGCTGTATNAACAATCCAAAGCAACGTTCAATTGTATTCCGTGTTCTAATATGCGCCTCATTATATCTCTGTTCTGCTGGTGTTCCAGGGTTCCTAATAGGTGTTAACAGATACTGTTCCAATGGGTACCCAGAGTCACCTGTAACAACAATAAAAATCCATTAGAACATCTATTATGATCAACAAAAAATAAAAAAAATATATGAATTAAACACACTGTATCTATAAAGATATAAACTTACCTAGAAAATAAGATCCGGGGAAAATATGTTGATAAAGTTGGCGTTTTAGTTCAGAATTTTCCCAAATTAAACTATCATGTGTCGAGCCGGGCCATAAAACAACAAGATTTAATATACGAAGTTCTGCATCACACACTGCTTGAACATTTAACGATGTCTGACCTTTTCTATTTATATAACTAGCTTTGTCTTGTTGAGGCAGCATTAATAATATGTGGGTGCAATCGATAGCTGCTACTACATTGGCTATACCATCAATTGCATAAAACCCTTCTTTAATACTAATTACAGAATTAGGTTCATTCAATGGGTATCTAATATTATTCGCTATATTTCTTAGAGATGCACANGAAAAAATAAAGAAATGTCATTAATACGTATGAATTATTTGCTGGAAACTCCAGTTTCGAATTCAATGAGGTAAGTATTATGGTAAATAAAGAATACACATGAAATTTATTCATATTTCAGCTCAAGAAAAACTTGCGTGTCTCCTGTGTGTCCCAAGATGCTATGGAATGCAAGAATAGATTCTGGAGGCCAAAGTGCAACGGATATGGGGCTAGTGCTGAACTTCCACGGCTGCTAGTCGTGATGCGACACAGGTCAATCGAGCCGACAGCAAAGAACATGAGTGCCAGAACGGCTGTTCCCAAGTAATCGCACCAAGACAACGGATGGACAACCACCGTCCTACCCAAAACACCCTTCTATGAAGGGCGTTTCTGTATAAAGATGTGGAAATTGCCGTTCGAATGTCGTTGGAAATTCTCGAATAATTGAATTTGCTGTAATATTCCCCAAAATAGGAAGTGATTTCACTAAAATCTCACTCAAATCACAAAATATAGCAATAGATCTGGAAATCACTCGAAATCGAACCACACTAAGATTAAACCCGTGGCGGATGATTAACAATAAATCTTTTCGTCTCGGTGTGGACACGAGCAAATATCCCAGTAAAAATGGCTTTTTCCGACCAGGTCCCCCTTAGTCAAAAAACTATTAAGAAAAACCATTCGAATTTATACAAATCGATAATAAAACCCGTATTTCCCAAAATACGATCATTTAGAAGTTCCGCCGCTACTCGATAGATGGAAATATGAGTATCAGACAGAACATATTAAACAGATATTTAAAACTTAAAACAAGATTTGCGGAAAACATATAATAGAAGAACTATATCTAATGTTACCACATAGCCGTTAATGAATCCAGAATAAAAGAGGTACTGGGTACTGGAAGAAGGTTTGATAAGGTAAGTACATCCATAGAAATAGTTTAAGATTGATGAACTTATTCATTTCAGGGGTATGATACAGGGCGTTGAGTGCACGTTAGCCAAAATAAGATAAAAAAACTATCATGTATAATGGTTATGTGAATAAATATGAATTAATTGTTATCTTTGTGTTATTATTTTGGTTTAATTAGGTTTTAGCTGTTACTGTGGAAATATAACGTTACAAAAGTATAAAACAAAAATTTTAACACTGTAGCCCTTAATTTTAGTAATGAGGTAAAAATATAAATACAGAACTAAATAAAAACAGTATTACTTATTTTAAACATTATTATTTGTTGTCATGGGGCAGGCTTTCGTAAAAATTAACAATTCAGTACCCAAGCGCAACAGTTTTTGTGCAGATATTTGAACGATAGGCGGTGATTGAACTTCTGTTTAACAATTTTTTTTAATTTCCTTTTTCTGCTCAATGAAGCATCAGTTAATTCCTTATTTAAGTGTCGCAACCTAAAAAACGTCCTTGATCTAAAAAATAATCTTTTTGGAGCCTCACTACAGGCCACATTAGTACTTTTAAGTAGCAAGTTTTTTAAGAAGTTTTTCGATATTAAAATGCCGTCTGAATTAACTTCATTAAAAATTGTTTCTAACTGCTCCATTTGAGCCATAAATTCGGTTGTTGGTTTAGCTAAGCCACCTTCACTTAAATGGTCAACCCAAGTATAAGACCATTCATTAGAAGCTGTCGCTGAGCTGCGTGGTTCTTGCAGTTTATGGCGAATAAAACCAGCCAGATTTTCCAAGCCATCATAGACGATGTCTTCTAATTCTTTAAGATCATGGTCTTCCCGTTCTTCCGACTGTTCTACATCCAGCAGGCCCGTAAAACATTGTGCACTTAAATTTATGTCTGAAGGTGGTAAATCGGGCGTATCATCCTCTTCAACGTTACCATATGCTGATAGAGATAGAAGCACATCCTGATTCAGTCTGTATGTCGAAATATATTTTGTACCAAATCTTTTTGCGAGATCTGCAAATAGCAACTGTAATGATGTATTGGTGATTATAATACCTGCAACAAATTGTTTATATACATAAGCGCGTATAAGCAAATATCAAAAATTTACCTGTTTGGAATGGCAGAAGTGAAGATTTGCTTTTGACTCTCAAACTTTTCATTTGACATTAGTCATTTTATTTACAGTACAGTTTTGAACATCAAGGGATAACCCACAAGCCTTATTTCTCTGTCGACTGTCTGGTTCTGGGACTCGCACAATTAAACAATCAAACCAGTCGTTTACCTAGTTTTGAATATAATGATAGTTAAATAAAGCAAATATTATTATGATATATTAACTAAAAAAATGTTATAAATACTCACTAGTTTGAAAAATTCAGCGCATTCAAGCCAATTTTCATCATTCAATAAACCATTTATCCCACATCTTGTAATTGCGCTAGAAACAGTGTGTGAAAATAATTTAGTTGCTAATTTCACTTTCTGTCTTCCAGCATTTTTTACATTAAGACTCTCTTTAGAAATTTTATGCGCAATTGTTAAATCAGATGCGCTAGTGATGTCTAGAAGCTTCTCAATTAAGTTTTTGTTAATTTCCTTGCCCTGAATTATAAATCCATTGTCAACAAAATGATTCCTAATTAATTTTATAAGATGAGGAACATCCGCAAAAACATAAACTTTATGTTCATTCGCGGGATTTTTAGACCAGGTTCTTTCTGTGGTTATTTCTAATTCTTTATGTAATGATATATTGCCTCCCCCGAGATCACTAACCATACCCACGATTTGGAAGCCTGAAAAATTAAAATTAAAAAAATTAGGGCCAGTTAAATATAATAATTGATGCCGCTTACCAGAATTTTCAGCATAATTCATTACTTGAAATAAAAGATCTTTGGACATTTTACAGTCATACTGATAAAAAATTGGTTGTTTCCAATTCGAAAATAATCCTCTTAGCATGACTACTTGTGTGTAACTAGATGGCTTTAAAGTTTCGTCATTTGCTTTGTCATGTAAATAATTTTTTCTGACTTTTATTTCATCAAATGACAATATACATACTTTTTGTATACTGTTCATTTCTTTTAGCTTTATTATATTGAAAACAGGCTTCAAAATCCCAGGTAAAATTTTAATTTTTTTCAACCATGATCTCAGTGTTGAAACCGCTGGAAAGGGATAGCCTTTTTTAAGAAGTACCCTATATGCTCGAGGACCAGCTGAATGGATGATAATTGCCCTTGAAACGTCTTCAATTGACCATCGTGGACGCCCTTGAGGATGCTGAAGCTTTTTTATTTGCTCTGGAGTAAATAAAGTTTTAACCCCTACAACCTCGCTTTCCAGTTGTGCAATTTTCTTCTTCAGATCAGCAATGATTTCATCACGATTATCAACATCTGTGTTAGTTCTTAAATATGAAAGAATATAAAGTAAGTACTGACCTACATTGTTACAATAAAAGTAAGAAATTACCCTGTATTTTTAGTAAAGGCATTATTATTAGCATCGTGCACATTTCTATTTACAACACCCTCTTCTTCAAGAGAGTTCCCTTCACCAGCATTGCCACCACCATTTCTAATAAATTTTCAATATTTTTGTAATATAATAAAATACTAAGTTATCCCGTTAACCTACACGGGTTTGTCACTTTGCCGAACTCGTATTATTTTCATACATTAATACTTACTCTGTTTGAATCTTCTGCGGTTCTTTTAAAAGATTGCCAAGCAGACAAGAACGATTCCTTTTTGCTATACGCTGTTGTCTTCTAGAAGCTGAAGTATTTGTACTTGCTGTGAGAAAAGGCGGTTTTCTAGATAGATGTTCAGTTGGAATCGCTTCTGGTTTAATCAGCCGGCAATTCTTTGGCGAGTATCCCAGCAACTCGTGTTTTATATGACGTGCGTAATCACTGTCTTTAAAATGCTTGGAGCACACCCTTGCATTTGCCACGTTAAAAGCGTCTTTACGACTGCAAGCATTCTGCCAAGCCTTGCAAATTGTAACTTCGGTCGGAAAGCGGAAAAACATTACATCGCCCTTCTTAAAATGTTTAGCTTGATCGTCACTATTGCAGCTGCACACTGCACACCGCATTATAATTCGCTCACACAACGAATTAAATTAGAAATACAGGCAGGAACAATAAAAAAACTTGGAAAAATGCAGACAACACTATAAGAATATGGCCACGATCCGTTTGTTTACTTTTTGACTTACCACATGACGTCAGCGAGGAAGCCAAGATGACGCCGTGAATGCGCAATATCATATATCTGTATGGTTGTATCATGCCCGTGAACCTTTCGAGTCCGAACTGACGTAATTGGAACTGGAAAAATCCACCAAAATATGCAAGTCTGGACCAATTTTTACAGCTNGTGACATTTTACTCGGAAGACGTTAAAAAATCGTCTTCAAAATATGCCAAACGGATAAAGGAAGGACGGCTGCGCGACTCGCGAAGAAAGCCATAGTGTATGCAAAATGCCACTTTTCTAAATCGTTGCGGAGTGAAAATCACTTGCAGCAATAATAATAAATGAAAATAATGCATAATATTATAAGATTGACATTAATTCTTTAAAAAATAGGAACATAGTAAAAGACAAAAAACTGAAATTTAAAAATATTCATGTATTAAAATATATATTTCTTGTTCTCTCTGCAACTATGTAGCAAAGCCTTTTGGCGATCTTTCGCAAGAAATTCAGCAAATTATAAGCAAGACTTATTAAAATTAAGCTTGCTGCAAAGTTCAGCTTTAACCAAGTTAACACGCAAACGATTTCTTTCATCTGTCCATAAGTTTGACATCAAGGAAAATACTCTCTACATACGCATTACTAACGGGGAGTGAAAATATTTTTGAAACGATTTTGAACAGTTCTGGAAATTCAGCATTTTGAAAAATTTTCACCCAGATTTGATCTAATTGTAATTCAAATTGTTTATCTTCCATTTTACATAAAACTGATTTTAATAGAGATATTTCATCAAACAGGTGATCATCATTGACATTAGTTACCTTTGCTGCATTTTTTGCTTCCAATATTTGATCATAGGTAATACGGCGATTTTTCTTAAGGTTTAGGTGAACGAAATATTTGAATGGGTTATCATTATAATTGTACCACTTGTCGAGGTAATTTATTGTTCTTTGGTAAACTTGATTAGCTTCAGTTACAAATTTATTTCTTTCGTCACTAGACAAATACTTTAGGTTGTTCCTAACATTACTTCCAAAAAAGGAATTATGAAGTCGTTCACTAATTTTATTTTTCAAATCCATCTTCACTTCATGAACTTCTGTACTTGTTAGACTGTTACGTTCTAACAGAAGAATGGATGTGTTTAATAAATTCGTATAATGATGGGCAAAATAGAGGTAGCTTTCAGGTAAGCTTATTTCTGCTCTCAGACTCAGATCATCTACTAGTTCATTTTCACTTTTTATAAATTGCCATATTACTTTGTTGGTGTTATCTTCACCTAACTCAAGAAAATATGCCTTTACAGCTGGCCAGCACTGAATTAATCTTTCTATGGCTTTTGCCAATGACAACCACCTCGTTGTTACGTATCTTAACATTTTATCATATTCTAAATCCAAGAATTCAAAGCATTCTTGAAGTTTTTCATTTTTCTGTGCACTGCTGGAAAATTTCGCATAAACTTTTAACACCAAATTTTCAACATCGTAAGAAAGCACTTTAAAAGCATTTCTGCCTGCATTATGGATAACATGACAGTTACAATTTGCTTTCAGGATGTTCTTGTTACTATCACTCAATTTTTGAAAAACAGAATTATGAACTCCGTAATTAACAGAAGCATTGTCAGCACTGTAAGCACTCAATTGGTCCAGTTCAAGTTGATTTGATCTTAATATTTCTTTTATTCGACTTGATATTGCCGCTGAGTTTTCATTGTTGTCTTCATAGAAATCTAACAGTTTATTCTGAATACCTGTGTTTTGACTAAAGTATCTCACTGCAACCGGAAACATTTTTTGATGTCCCTTGTTGGAAGCATCACATGAAACTGAAAATGGAATGCAATTACTTCTACCAGCTCTCATTTCTTCTAAAAACATTTCTATAGACTTTGGACATAATACATTCTCGATTATAGCTTCTGATTTTGTTCGCCCGCAATGAACTTTTTTAGCTAAACTCGAATCTTTGTACAATGCAGTATAAAACTTTATTCCACAGTCTATACTCAGGTAACTGTGATGATGACAAATTCCGTGATACACTTGGGCTACCTCGATAATTGTTATTAAATTTTCATCCTCAGTTTCCCTTTTTGGTATAAAAGCAGTCAACAGTTGATTTGTTGCTTGATTTTTTATGCATGTTTGATGTCTTTTGCTGTTCAAATGTGTTTTGATAGCCTTTTCACCGTCGTGATTAATGGTAAATGTGATATTACATAAAAAACATCTTGCTGTTATGGTATCAGTTTTCCTCAACCAATGTTTATAATTAGCATCAACAAGCCAACTATCTTGAAAGTAAGTCGAATATTTTGACTTTTTCGGATTAGAGGGGCTGGGCTCTGGAGTTCCCATTTTCAATGAATAACTAAATACTGTATTTTCTGGACATAAGAAACCCGTACCTAATAAAAACACGCACACTGCACACGACAAATCAGTCAAGTCATAGAAATCTAAGAATACTGAATACTTTATTTCATTGTCATAACATAAGCACGCATTTGGCCTATGATTTGTTTACCACTGCATAGCGAAGTCGTGTTTTTGCACGTGTTTAATGCTAGCGGTACATTTATTGGTTGAAACCATCCTATGGAAAAAAGTTTGCGAAATAGTTATTTAATAATAATGCTTTCGAAATAAAAAAAAGGGGGACGGAATCAGAAAGAAATCACGGTTATGCAAATGCAATCAGGAAATCTGGGGGAATTGTTTTCTCGAAGAAATCGATAGATTTCTAATAAAAAAGGGACGGACCGGAAACCCGGAAAAATAATATGTTAACCCGGAGCCCGAAGATGTACCATCAAAACCCGAAGACTCCGGGTCAAACCCGGAGATCTGGCAAGCCTACCAGTACAGTTGTTTATTGTTTGTTTTTAATCTTGCAATAGCTTTTTGAACTACTTCTACTCAACCGATTCTTACAAAACTTTCCGCATATATTTTAGGGTTCCAAGAAAATATTATATTGTCATATTTTATGTTTAACGCCACAGTATCAACTCCTGAGCGAGGGTGAGAGCTGCCCTTAAAAATTTTAAATTAAAAGGAGATCAAGTGATACCTCGTTTTAAAGGTCTTTTTATCATTTAATGTTTCAGTCGTAGAGTAGAATAGTTCTAGTCAAGTCAAAAACTAAGAACCAAAAAATAGAAAGTATAGGTAAAAATATTTCTGATATCCTGACCTCTGGAACATTTAACAATTAAAAATAAAAACGTGGGGGGCAAGTTCGCTAAAAAAATATTTTAACCTACATCCCACATTTTAAATTAATTGTTAATTTTTAAAGAGGTTAAAATCTTTAGAAAGTCTCATAATGTGTCCTAATAATTATTTTCTCGTTTTTAGTGCACCAGATTTTATTTAAGGTAGTAGTGTAGGTAACTTAAAAATATTATTTATGTATATTACCAACAAATATTGATAAAATTATTAATTTCATCTCTAACTGTTTAATAAAACCTTAAACTAAAACTCTATGAAAATTTAATATGTCGTAGCACCAAAATAAATATTTCATATTTCTTACATTGGGTCGTGTGAATAAAAACAAGTGAACGCTTTTACCCGTCAATCCGAAAGTTAATACTTGTTAATCTTTAACAAACTAAATGTGGCCACTAAGTATTTGCTTGAAACTTGACAAGTAAAGGCATTTACTTATTTTTATTCACTCTGCGCACTATTATTTTTTAAATTTTTTTTTATATTTTTTTTTCTGGATTTAAAAAAATTCTTTTTTACCAAACCTTCGGTTTGGCGCCCCTTTGAAGTGGCGCCCGCGGTTACGGGGGGCCTATTACAGCAAATCCTTTGTGTGGAATTAACATGAACTTGCATAAAATATCATTTAAATTAAAGTTTATTACATTATTTTCATTGATTTTTTGTACATAATAAATGTTTAATTTTGAGGACTTGATCGGTTTTGTATATAAATCATAATAATATGAAAACAATAAACCTTGCAAAATGTAGTTGTTTTCAATACACATTATAGATTTTATCAAACAAATTTTCTTAGATTTCAATAATATACATTTATCAGGTTGATTAACGGAAAGAAAAAATCTTTAAAATACAATTTTTTACAATGAAAAGACTCCGTTTTACCATTTAAATTAAACACTATGTTGAATAAGTTTTTTGCCTCACATTTGGAAGTGTTAAAAAATTTTGATTCATGAATATTATCCTTCTCATAAATCCTTCTATGTATTTGTTGCAATGGATTATTTTGGGAATTAATTTTAAGGTTTAAAAAATGCAAATAATTTTCAAAAGGAAAACATGAGAATTCATTTAAGGTTCCATATTTTCTTCCATCGCTAGTCAAATGTATTAAATTATGTACATTAAATACTACAAAATCACTATCATTGATGATTTAATAACAAAATCTTGTAGAGATTTTTCTGCAATTTCAATGAAATCATTTTTTAAATCAGAATTTGATAAAATAAAAATAGCACAATGAAGTAGAAGGAAACATTCGTAGTTTGAGTCATTAAGAGCGTTAAATAACAGAATTGGTCCAGTATACATAATAAAGGGTCTGAACTCTGTAGCTTTCCAACGTTTCATTTCTTTAAAAGACCTACACTTTCGAGCAAAATCAGAAGTAATATAATTTCGAATAACTGAAACATTTACTTCTATTTCATGTTTAATTTTTTGAGATAATTTAAATGGAGCATTACCCTCAAAGTAATAATACAGTAAACGTTTAACTACTAAATAAATAAGGTGCATAGGGTCTAATGGAAACTGAGTCACTAATTTTATATCTAATTCTAAAAGCGGTGATTTTTTCTTGATATAATTTGGCATAACTGACTTCGTAAAGTCTGAATCTAATTTGTCAGAATGGGTTGTAAATGTCCTTTGAGCAAAATTAATGCCGTGATTAGAATTTGTACCAATCATATTACATTCCTCACAAGCATTTTTGCTAGTATGGCCTGCATTTTGGCGTAAATATGCTCTTGCAGGAGCTTCACAAATAAAAAAAAATATATTAAAATCGTATTTACAGTTTTGCACCACTAGACCTAAACTTTTTAAATGTTTTACTTCAGATATAAAATCTTTTAAAAAAGTTTCAATAAGATCAGGTTTACCACAACCACAATAAACAGCAATTGTAAAAGGGGAATCATCTACAAGATCATTACAGCGTCCCAATATGGGATACAGTTCAGTAGAACTGCTTTTAAAAAGCGGTAAACCATCAATATTTATTTGAAGTGATATAAGTTTGATGTCATTTTTTAACCCATACTTTAATTTGGCTATAAGTTTTTCCTTAATTCCAAAGTAACACATACTTCCATTATTTAATTTAATTTTTTCTGTATTAAGTGGAGTACTCATAAGGGTTCTGCAATCTAACGGTAAAAAATTTAAATGAGGATGTAAAAACTCAATAGCTCTGTCATTGCATTTCGTTTAATGTTATGTACAGGAACCCGCTCTCTCAATTTATTTTTTAATAAAATATTTTGATTAATAACAAAACTATCCGTATCGCTAGTATCACTTTCGCTATCTTCCACAGTTTCAAATACATTGCTTACATTGAGTAACTTAGTATTACAAATTATATTAATAATACTGCTACTACTTAATATACTATTAGATGAGAGTTCAACTCGAGGTTCTATTAAGGGACCGAAAAAATATTGTTTTTTTAACTTCTCTTTTTTGACCGGCGTTGTATTTGCGGCTTGCTTACTATTTTCCTTTTATTTTTAAACATACTTGTCGGTACCTTGATTATCTGGAGCAGACTTCGGAGAAGACTGTTTAAATTTCAATTGCAGGATTCCACGTTAAGCAAGACCCTTTATTACAAAGAAATAAAGTGTTAGAAAAGATAGTAGATAACCTATCGAATAATAAAAAGTCAAAGAATTACTATTAAGTAATTAAGTAACGGGGTGTCACCGAAACAGTGTTAAAAAGTAAACAATGGGTCTGCGATGTATAATAAAAGAATTGGGGTCGTTAAATAAGTACCTACCTAAATTTATTTTTTTTTATGTTTTTAAGTGACAATATTCAAATAAAACAAAATTAAATTTCCAGTTGTATAAAATTTTCTTCTAAAATATCTGGCGATTAAAAAAACATAATGGTCCGATGAGCAAGAGTAGTGGTATTTACTTGTAACGGTTGAGCTATTTTTTCAATAACATGTTTGCATTTAATTTTTTTAAAATGAGGAAATATATTTTCACAAATCATGTACTTCATCACACAAATGTGATACTCTTGTTACAACTTACTTGGAGCAATGGTTTTCAACAAAATTTAATTGAAAAAATTTGCTGCACTCGCTTTTTAATGTATGTATGCATAACAATTCAATTATTATTTAGTTTTTCACGAGCAAATGCACATAATTTTAAGAAAATAAAATAATTGTAGCGTGTATTTACTAATTAATTAGTTACTTATGCATTTAATTAATTGATTTATTAATTGTACAGAGTGCATTAGTTTTAAATACAGAATACAGAAATACAGGTTAATTTTTTGCCCTATAACATTTTCTTTTAATACAATTTTATAGATGCAGGATAGAATAATTATTTTAAACGTTTCGGTAGCACAACTTTTTTTTGATTTCGTATATGTATATTTTTTAATTTGGGTATGGTTAATTTGATGGAAAGAAAATGTATGCCTATGGATATTTGGAAATAGGTATTCATATTTTTTTAATCGTCATAATTTTTCTGTCCCGTCAATTTTTGCGCAGAACTATACACGTTTTCGTCAAAATTCTGAACTGTTCGGAACTGTTCAGGATTCTTCCTAAAACCAAAACGGACTGAGTTTAAAGGTAAAACAGGGATCTGTGTTAGTGACAATAATTAGCAAAATTTTAAAATTTGATATTTGACATCTATCTTATCCTAACATAAAAAAACACCGTAAACAAATTAACCTGAAATGGAAATGTAACCCTGCTTTTATTTTTAATATTAATAAGAATTGATAGAAAGTTAAAATTAATTACTGCCCTCTTCATCTTAAACTGTATAGAAAATGTCTGGTAAGTCGAGAAAGGCATAATATGTAGAATGCCGTAATAAAAGTTTCAGTTGTATTTTTTAGTTTCATCACAGTATCTGGATTTGGGATTAAGTTCAGATACTAACGATGCATCTGAAATATATTTTAATAGAGAAAAGACGTTAGCTTTAATTAGCCTATATAAAATTCATAAAAAAAAACTTGCAACAGGAGAAATAAAAAATATGAGAAGACTATGGGAAATCATAGCAACTGATATGTCAACTAAATTTAAAATAACATTTTTACCTGCCAAATGCGAAAATAGATTTGGAGTTTTAGAGAGAAATTACAAAAAAACTATTGACAACAATAAAAGTGGAAGAGGGAGGAAAGATTTTGAATATGAGATGGAATTTAATGAATTGTATGGAAAAAATTAAGTATAATACCAAAAATTTTACTTACCTCCAATCAAACTTTGGAACCAAGAAAACCAGAAAAATAAATGTAATATCCAATATTATTGTGCCATCATGTAGCAGTCAGGTAGATGTTCCTAATGAGACGTTGGATAAACGTAACGATTCAAATACCATATTAAGTATTGAAGACATTCAAGATGAAAAGCCCATACAAAAACATGCAGTTAATAGAAGAAGGAAAAGACCAGGAGAAGCTTATGAAGAAAAAATGAAATCCTGACCGATATTAAGAATGATCTAAAATTATATTATGATAAAAAATTAGACGTGAAAAAATGGTGGATAGAAAAAAAGAACTTTATTGTTAGAGAAGTACATTAATCAATCCAATTCGTAATCACGTGAAAATGATCTCATCTTTATTTTATTAGTACTTCATACAAGGTGATTCTAAAAACAGTATTATGAATTTAATTGCGTTTTCCATACCCAAAATAAGACGATGTCTATATAAACACGCATCATAAAATGTGAGAGTGTGAAAGGTTGGTTTCTGATGAAAGTTGTTAATTAATATTTCCCAAACAAATAGAAATAAGTGAATGAAATTTAGCACAATCCCATAATATTTATGCTCTTTTTGAAAATCTAAAAAGAAATTAACACAATTTGTCCAATAAAACAAGAAAGGTGGTGCTTCAAAAATAACCAAAGTTTTATGTGTGTATTTATGTGATAATTTCATAATAATAATTTATTTTCCAGTTAGACATGACAGATACAAAAATACTTAAAACTAATTAAAAACTAAAAATATTCAGACACTGAATAGTANGCTTTTGATTCAGCACAAGATAATCCACGAGAAAAGAAAGCACATTGCCAGAATGGATATAATAATAGCTTTGTTCGGGTTCGTACATTCCGAACCGTTCGGGATCTGCGCAGAACTATACACGTTTTCGTCAAAATTCTGAACAGTTCGGAACTGTTCAGGATTCTTCCTAAAACCAAAACGGACTGAGTTTAAAGATAAAACAGGGATCTGTGTTAGTTACAATAATTAGCAAAATTTTAAAATTTGATATTTGACATCTATCTTATCCTAACATAAAAAAACACCGTAAACAAATTAACCTGAAATGGAAATGTAACCCTGCTTTTATTTTTAATATTAATAAGAATTGATAGAAAGTTAAAATTAATTACTGCCCTCTTCATCTTAAACTGTATAGAAAATGTCTGGTAAGTCGAGAAAGGCATAATATGTGGAATGCCGTAATAAAAGTTTCATTTGTATTTTTAGTTTCATCACAGTATCTGGATTTGGGATTAACTTCAGATACGAACGATGCATCTGAAATATATTTTAATAGAGAAAAGACGTTAGCTTTAATTAGCCTATATAAAATTCATAAAAAAAAAACTTCCAACAGGAGAAATAAAAAATATGAGAAGACTATGGGAAATCATAGCAACTGATATGTCAACTAAATTTAAAATAACATTTTTACCTGCCAAATGCGAAAATAGATTTAAAGTTTTAGAGAGGAATTACAAAAAAACTATTGACAACAACAATAAAAGTGGAAGAGGGAGGAAAGATTTTGAATATGAGACGGAATTTAATGAATTGTATGGAAAAAAATTAAGCATAATACCAAAAATTTTACTTACCTCCAATCAAACTTTGGAACCAAGAAAACCAGAAAAAATAAATGTAATATCCAATATTATTGTGCCATCATGTAGCAGTCAGGTAGATGTTCCTAATGAGACGTTGGATATACGTAACAATTCAAATACCATATTAAGTATTGAAGACATTCAAGATGAAAAGCCCATACAAAAACATGCAGTTAATAGAAGAAGGAAATGACCAGGAGAAGCTTATAGAAGAAAAAATGAAATCCTGACCGATATTAAGAATGATCTAAAATTATATTATGATAAAAAATTAGAAATGGAACAGGAAAAGTTACAACTGAGACGTGAGAAAATGGAGGATAGAAAAAAAAGAACTCTATTGTTAGAGAAGTACATTAATCAATCCAATTCGTAATCACGTGAAAATGATCTCATCTTTATTTTATTAGTACTTTATACAAGGTGATTCTAAAAACAGTATTATGAATTTAACTGTGTTTTCCATACCCAAAATAAGACGAAGTCTATATAAACACGCATCATAAAATGTTTCGTTTTCGACATGCAGAATGTGAAAGGTTGGTTTCTGATGAAAGTTGTTAATTAATATTTCCCAAACAAATAGAAATAAGTGAATGAAATTTAGCACAATCCCATAATATTTATGCTCTTTTTGAAAATCTAAAAAGAAATTAACACAATTTGTCCAATAAAACAAGAAAGGTGGTGCTTCAAAAATAACCAAAGTTTTATGTGTGTATTTATGTGATAATTTCATAATAATAATTTATTTTCCAGTTAGACATGACAGATACAAAAATACTTAAAACTAATTAAAAACTAAAAATATTCAGACACTGAATAGTAACATTTCGAAATTGAAAATCTTTTTAATTTGGCTTTAAATAACTGCTCACTTTTTAGTCCTTTAAGATCGGTCGGCAGTCGATTAAATATTAAAGGGCCTATATAATTAGGAGAATTAAAAGTTACTTTTAATCTTGCGAAAGGAACATTAAAATCATGTTTCTGTCTTGTATTGACATTACATGGTGATATGACATTCGGATGAAACCCCACTGATGCCATTAACATACAACAAAAACAATACAGGGCCCAAAACAGAGCCCTGTGGTACTCCCATTATCAAAGAGGCATAATTTGATTTATAACTGTTGATATTATTTTCGTTATTGTAGTCAACAGTAACAAACTGCTTCCTAACCTTGTGAAATGTGATCCAATTCAATGCAGTACCTCGAATGCCATAACGGTACAATTTGGATATGAATCGGTCGTGGTTTACACAATCGAATGCCCTGCTGAGATCACAAAAGACCGCAACGGGGCAGGGCATTCATAAGCTTCCATAGCAAAGTTTAGGCTCTTAACGATTCTTTACATAAAAAGGTTCTGTTTTCAGTTTTTCACAAAAAACTTTGGGCATTTTTGAAGCACCGTCCCTTTTGTTTTATTTCCATTTTTTTTTTATTTTCAAAAAAGCATATAAAATTATGGAATTGTGCCAAATTGAATAAATTTATTTCTACGCATTTCAGACATGAATTAAAAACCTACCAGTAGAAATTAACTTTTCACACCCTGCATATGGACAATGAACTGTTTTCCAGAACATGTTTATATATATAGACCTCATCTTATTTTGGAATTTGGAAAACTAATTTATAACCAAAGAATGTTTTTTTAGTTTTTTTGTTTAGTTTAATTTTAAAAATGACGTTTTATATATTATAAACAAAGGATGTTTTATTTTTGTTAGGTTTTTTTGTTATGCATTTTTAATTTAAAATTGTTACTTATTTGTTGTTAATATTAATAAAAGTCAATAAAAATAAAAGTATATTACTTTATTCATTAAAAAACAGTGCCGCTAAATAATTTCGGTACAGCAATCCAGATGGACTTCCGTCATTTTCTTCGTTGACGTTCTCTTCAATAGTATGTAGGCTCACTGCTTCCTCTAACTGTTCCCAGTCAATCTCGTCTTCATCCTCTAGTGCTAAGTTGTGCAATAGCACGCTCTAATAAAATGGCAAATAGAAACTTAAGCATGGCATTAATTTATGGTGGTACAATTGCCGAAACTTTTGTTTCAATAGACCAAACGTATTTTCTGTTACTATACGCACGTGGGACAGTTTTTTATTAAAATGTGTTTCCATGGGCGTTAAGGCTCCAGTGTCTTTATACGGGGTCATAAGATTTCTTAAACATGGATACGCGCTGTCCCCCAATATATATTTTTCGCCACACTTTTCTGGTAATGTGTTCCAAAGCGTAGAATTTTTAAAAACTCTGCTGTCATGTACAGACCCCGGAAATCCTATAAAAATATCCCTAAATTTTTTCTTACTGTCACATACTGCTTGTACCTAAAATCCAAAGTTACTGTTTCATGCATTTAACATTAAATGAACTTACGTGTACAGAATAAAATTTTTTTCTATTGTAATACGACTGAGGGTCTTCTGCTGGGGTGTCAATTTTGATGTGGGTTCCATCAATAACTCCTAATATATTTTTAAAACCCTTGGTCTCAAAATCGTTAAGAACACTATTCTTTTCACTCTCATCTGGCCACGTAATAATAGATTTTGACATATTGGACAAAAACATTGAAACATTTGTTATTATTACGTGTAGAGTGCTTATGGCTATGTCAAATCTATCAGCTACATCACGGAAGGATGCAGCTTCATGACCTGCATACCATAAAAATATGAAAATTGTTTTTTCTGGTGATATCCTTTTATACCCAGTCCCACTTTTTGGAAACCACTCTGATTCTTTATAAGAATGTGCCAAAAACATATGAATATTTCTATTCACCCTAAAAAGTTCAACAAAATTAATATTAATTATTATGGGAAAGAAAAAAACTGTCATATCGAAACTGTTCTCTGAATTCTTTGTCAGTAAATAGCTGAGTTGTGGTTTCAAAGAAGCCTTCATTTTTTGTGTGACTATTTTCCAGCTCTGACGTTATAACTCCCAAAATTCCCTCGACTTCTTCAGAGCTAGAACTAGAAAATGAAGAACTTGACGAACTGTCCATTTCCATAACAATACTAAAATTGTCTCTATTCATAATAAACTACTGTCTTGGCACTTAAAACTTATTATTATACAAAAGTAGGTAGAACACTAGAAATAACACGCAAAATAAACAACACAGGAAACTGGATCTAGAATATTAAAAACTTTATAAGTTCATATACATAAAAGAAAACGACTGTACCTGCACGATTTTTGACACAGCATAAAGTACGCTGGAAGCAGGAACTAGTTCGAACGATTCTGAATGGTTCCGAATCAAGTTCACATAAAAGCAAAACAGAGAACTACGTAATTCCGAACCGTTCTGAGAAAACTCGAACGCATATTTCACAATGCGCATGATTCAAACGGTTCAGAACCTAATTCTATAAGAACCCGAACAAACCTGTTATTAGCTTTCCATTACTATTACTACTATTACTAAATTTTGCACCAACCTAAACGTAGGTATGTCCTATTAAGGGATTTATTAGGTACCTTTTAGTGTCCATAATAGAGAGCGTCGAAGTTTAAGATTTTAGATCCTGATAGCGGCTAGAGAAACACCGTGCAAGTGGATAGACATGTATAACGCGATACGCGATTACAAGCCACGAAATTGTGGCCTCATTGTGGCCATGCAACAGTTATAGCAGAGTAGAAATAGTTAATTACTATTTGTTTACTTACCAGTTTATATCCTGTATACCCACTAGAGCACTACAAATTCAACTTCCAACTCCGCTTGCTGGATGAATGTGGAAAAACGGAAATCAAAATGGCGAAATGGCGTAAACGGTGATAGTTGAACCTAGAACCTCGCCGTTATACAGCTGATCAGTACAAGACAGTGAGCCTACGACTTGTAACGAGACCCACCGATGATCTCGATAATTTACAAGTTCGGGTCGCGCCGAATTCTAATCTTAGCGAGTATAGATGTCTAGAGGGGGAACAAAAGACTAACTAGAGACATCTACGATACGACTACGCATGACAGTTAGAAATAACATCATTGGATTCATTGGTCAATTTCATGTCAGTTTATTTTAATTTATTTCAAAAGATCTAAACCATTCGGATGCAATAAGTAGGTAAAATGCTACAGGCTGTCCCACTTTTTTGCTGGAAAAAAATAAACGATAAAGCAAACAAAAATAATAGGACTTTTTGTAATTAATATACTTATTTCAAAATATGAAACGTTTTCGAAATACAGGGTGCCGAAATATTAATAAAAAGAGTTAAAAAAATATAAACTTCAAGCTTGTATAACAAAGTCCCATTAATTTTCGAATGTCTATCAATTCCGCAATTTTTTCAGGATAAAAGTGGAATACCTGTACATTCCAGATCATGGATGATTTTATAAAATGTCGATTTACTCGGTAAGGGATCATATTTCGAAATAAGTGTATATTGCAAAGTTCCATTATTTTTTAAAGCTCTATCGTTTATTTAATTTTTTCGGCAAAAAAGTGGGCTCACGTTCGTTTATATAAGGTTTATTCCAACAAACTTACAAAGCGGTTTTGGATGGGTTTATGACGTTTTTCGTTGAAATTTTCAACATTTTGTTTTTAGTTAAAAACTTAAACGTATAAAATATATCGTTTGAAATACGTTTATAATATTCACATTTCAACCAGAGATTGAAGCGGACACTATAAAATTACGTCTTTTTTCTAACGTTTATTCCACCGATATGAATAAACATACAAAATAAGTTTNACCTAATTCTATGAGAACCCGAACAAACCTAATAAACAACAATTTTTAAGGAAGCACGCACATCTGCGCCATCTGGTGACGTCGAGAATACACCGTTGCTGGCAGTGCGACTACAGAACTGTACACAGCAGTGATTTACGAAGACATATGAAAAATCACCAGCTAGACCCCAGTGACGAATTACTTTGTCGATTCAAGAATATATTTCTCGACCCGGTCATCAGCCCCAAGAAACGTTACAATTGTTTCAAGAAACAGTCGAACAACACGGACTAATTCCATGTGCCGCTACTCGAACGCCCAAAAAAACACAGTTTAAAAAGACATTTGCTATCGCATTCACCGACCGAAAAGTCGTACTAAAACTCCATTACGTGTATTTGTTGTGTTCAAATGTTGATTCATTAAAAAAATATGTACCTTCACTTGTACATTTTTTTTCTTATTATTTTTATGCGTGCGGCGTCACTAATTGTAAGCGGAACCAGAGAACACTATATCAGTACAGTGTTCTCTGGCGGAACGTTGACGATATCACTAACGCCGCGTTCTGGGTAGACGGCTTCGTTGCCAGATTTTTTTTCGGGCAAAGCGGGATTTTGAAACTTTTTGAATAAAAAAGCGGGATTCTTTCGTCCACAGACAACAGCTGAACATGTATAAAAACGCCTAGCAATAAAATTTAATGGGTTTCTTGGGCGTCCCTAAAAAAGTTTTCTGCGGAAAGTAAAAAATAATAATTTATGTATTACAATTTCTATTATACAGGGCGTTACAAGTTACTGACATAATTTTAACAGACGATAGAATACGTTCAAATAAACAAAAAAGCCTCATACGACATGGGTCCTAAACTCGACTATTTCCGAGAAAAAAAATTATCAAAATCTCCAACTTGATGTATGCACCAACCTTACATAAACTAATTTGAGCGAACTAAATATAATATATACGAATGAAATTTATACAATTATATTAGCTTGCATATATGTTTCGTGTTTAATGCACGACAATTAACTTTTTATTTGAATAAAAGTGTCTATTTATTCATTAAGAGCTTGTAAAATTATGGATGAAATCTGGCAACATTGTTATGGCGTGGTGGTAAAAGTTGGGTCAACTGTCATCATTACTGTCAACTTTGCGCGTATTCCGTAAACATGAATGAACATCCAAGGTACAAAGGAAAAGTAATGACTGAAAAGTAATATAAAATGCGTGTAAAACAGAATGTGGATTGATGAGAAAAAACTAAAATGTGCAAACCGAGAATAGTCCAGACGGTATCTGTTTCAAAGAGTCCATATTTGGGTGAATCGTATATCCACGGAGATTTTGGCTTTTTGGCTTTAAAATATCACTAGAAATGAAAATTTTTCTATGCGCATAAAAAAAACGCCGGCTTAACTTTTGGCGGCACAATATGTTAAAAAAATTCGAAAAATGTCATATTTTTCTTCCTATTTAATTATGTATCTTTTCNATGTGCAGTATCAACGTATTTTATAGGTTTTATTTTATATTATTAAAACGTTGTATAGAAAACGTATAACTAACATCTGAATACGTTTAATATACCAAATTAATATGAATGTATTTAAAACGTTTTATTTCGATATTCATCATTACGTTTAATTGAAAACATGTGTAGTATCAACGTATTTTATAGGTTTTATTTTATGTTAGTAAAACGTTGTATAGAAAACGTGTTACTAACATTTGGATAATATGTTTGATATACCAAACTAATATATGTATTTAAAACGTTTAAATTCTACGTTTTACAAACGTATTGGTCCTAACGAACGGTTAATTTTTAATAAAATATAAACTTATATTATACGTTTATTCATATTGGTGGAATAAACGTTAGAAAAAAAAACGCAATTATATAGTGTTCACTTCAACCTTTGGTTGAAATGTGAATATTATTAACGTAGTTTAAACGATATATTTTATACGTTTAAGTTTTTAACTAAAAATAAACGTTGAAAACTTC
The DNA here is from genome assembly GCF_000390285.2 of Anoplophora glabripennis. Classification (NCBI taxonomy): domain Eukaryota; kingdom Metazoa; phylum Arthropoda; class Insecta; order Coleoptera; family Cerambycidae; genus Anoplophora; species Anoplophora glabripennis. Next base: position 15,814 of record NW_019417447.1, on the reverse strand, counting down.
AAAGAAAAACGTTTAATCAACTATTACAACGTTATAAAAACGTTATATAAACGAACGTGTGCCCATTGGGTATTAAGTTTACTTACTATTTCTATAGTCGTCAGAGTCCGAGGAAGAGTTTTCATAATCAGACAGTATTCGAGTCTTCTTTGTTCTTTTTCCTCTGCCCTGTTCCTCTGATTCACTATAATTGATGTCTTCTGCTTTGTACCTTGCTACCTCTAGAGAATCTAAAATATAAACTAAAATTAAGATTTGTTTTTCTTTAAAACAAAAACCACCATACCACAAAAAAGCTCAACAATCACTTTATATTCTTTCCATTTATCACTTGGTGTAACATTTTTTGAAATAAATACAGAAGCATTCTTTGATGGTTGCCACCAGCACATGGTATTTTTGTTAAAAGCCATTTTCTGGGTATTTTTGATACTGTTTCATCCTCAAACCTCACAATTGCATATTCTTTGTTTGTAAATTTGTCCATCTCCTGTAATTGCTCGTCGCTCATACTTCCTAAGTTTTCCGGAAAAAAATCCAAGTGGGAATGCAGAAAATGGATCTTTAATGACATGTTAACACCAATCTTATGATAATTTTGTAATAAATCAGCCACTATGTCTTTATAGTTTTCACTTTTATTATTTCCTAAAAAGTCCTTAATAACAGTTTTGAATGAATTCCAAGCAGCTCTTTCATTCGTAGATAAAAGGGTATCAAACTTAGAATCACTTATGATTTTGCGTATTTGTGTGCCGTCAAATACCCCCTCTTTAAGTTTGGCTTCGGTGATATAGGCTTGGTTGATCAAATGTGGGNATCCAAACATTTAATATTATGCCTACGTGAACGTCATTTGTGAAAGTAGAAAATTAATTTTTGCCCCACAAAAAGTGTTTCCACGCATGGTGGGTGTCTACAAAATGGCAACAAAATATCAAAAGCAGTCTCAATGAACTTGGGGAAAAAACTTTTTTTGGTTTTCATTTTTTTACGTGCAAATGGTGCGTCGTACGAGAGTAAGTCTAGGGACCGAATTTGCTGTAAAATAAATGGAGATTTTAAAAATAATTTTAGTTTTTAGAAAAAGCAGTGGCGTACCATTTTTTTCTTCAAAAATGTTTAGTTCAAACCTCGTACGGACGTCATTGGCAAAGATTTTAAAACATTTTTTACATCAAACAATGCTCCTTAATGATCAATAGGTGTGTACAGAATTTCATAAAAATATCTGGAGGGATAAGAAAATTATAATAAAAAAGTAAATTTTTTCTTAAAACTGTAACACCCTGTAGCTCAAAAATTAAGAGGTTTAGGACATATGTTGATATTAAGTTTTCTTCTTAAAATGACCCAAGGATTCACACCCTTAAGTATCGGCATTCAATTAATAAACACTCTGTATACTATAAAATACACAGCGTCCTATTTAAAAAAAAATGTTGGTAATGTTATATAGGTCTGTTTACTAATTGAAAATTGAAAAAAAAATATGAATTTTGTTCCATCATTTTGGAACGCAGTATATAAGTATTCAACAACGTACATGTAGTACGTACTGTAGTTGCAATCATTATCAGATAAGTTTAAGTATTTTGCATTGTCTAAAATAAGTAATAAATACTGATGTTGTCAGTAACTTGGATAAGATGTGATTGTGTCTCCGTTATAAGTTACAATTTTTTCATTTTGCAGCACAAAATTGATAATTTTCAATGAACAAAAACCAAAACTGATTCTAGTAGTTCTGATACATGTTTTATTGTTTCTACCGATTCAGGTAAGGTGCTTTAATTTTTTTATAGAAATAGAATATGTGGGTACTAAAAATATCCTCAAATCTAGTTAGCGTCTTAAAATGTAAAAGTGATCGTTTCCATATTATTTTTTCCACCGAAAATATTTAAATGGTCTTAGACAAAAGTATTTTAAGATGTCGCAAAAATATAGTATCTACCAACCCCGTTCAAAGGAGTATTTATTAGTTATTGATTTTTTTTAATCATACGAATGCTCTCCATTGTATTCTATAGACTATATTCAAATATTTCGTGTCCGCCATAAGTTGTAATAGATTATTGGAATTTATTTTTTTAAACGGCTTATCTTCACTTTATCTCAATCTAAAGTGCTGTAAACCACATATACGTACTTCAATTTCCTTATGATGCTTCCAAATAAAAAATATCTCATTTTATTCCAAAAGCAAACCATTTTCGATTTATTGGCGTTTTCTTTGATTAACCATTTTAAATACAAGGTAATCATTTAAAATCTAATAAATGCAAAATTTCTGGTCAGATTTATCATGCATCTAAAACCAATCCGTTGAACTTTTTTTAAGAAAATATCCAGTGGCGTCGAATTTCTGGAGTTCTGGTACACGTATTTATATTCGAATAAGTTTCATCACAGACAATATAGCGTATCCGCTACAGACTGCTTCTTAAATGCTGGAAATTGGCAACCCGAAATGGAAGCAGGCTTTTGTTAGCCGGCTTCCATCAATGAAATTTAGCGTGGTAACTCTTCTACTTGCTAATAGGCGGCAGTTACAGCGGTGGCTTTGTTGCCAAATAATAACTGCTAAATAAATTTAATGCTTTCAATTATGTAATTAAAGAGACATGGAACTTATCTTCTGTTTGGAAATCACATTTGCCTTAAATGATAAATGAAATAAATTAAGTTAGAATTAAAACTATGAATTTACCTAATTAATTATTTATTTTATATCACCTTGGAATGGGAATATTCAAAAACTCGAAATTAATGTTTTTAGATTTGTGCGTCGACTTCCAATGTGGTACGATATTAATAACTATGTTTAAAAAAATTGCATTATGCAGGTTGTGTATCCTTAGATGAGTACTGTTCTCTTCTTGTTGATTTCTTTAGTTAGGTAAAATAATTATTGACACAAGTATTGCATATCATGGATGCCATTGGTAGTGCTCATATTTGTGATACAAGGTGTTCAAAAAAATTAATACAATGTAAAACTGCTGGAACCTCAAGGATTAGTTGAATACGAAATTTATTTAAAAAAAAACAACAAATCATCAATCAATACAGAGATAAGATAACGCGTTCGTTACACTGCTGTTGCAATTTTTGACTAACTTTTTTGTTTTTCGACATACTGACTTCGGACTTTTTCCATTCAACGCAGAACGGACAATCAGAACCAGAGGAGTGGGGAGATTTTTTAAATTATTTTTTCAATTCAATGCATCGTTTTCGAATTATAAGACCTTTTTTACTGTATCTCCTCAAACACTTCGTCTTTACGAAATTTATTTTCCACATACGGACTTCGGACCTTTTCCATTTAACTCAGAACTGACATACAGAACCAGGGGAATGGGGAGATTTTTTCAATTATTTTTTCGATTCAACACACCTTTCCGAGATATAAACACTTTTTTATCCCACCGTTGGTCCCGATTTTTTTTTGACATGCGGGTTTTGACGTTTTTCACTCGTTCACCATGGAAGATTTTTTGATACTTAGAGTAGAGTCCAAGCAAATACTGTTTCTTTTTCTTTCATATATTGTGACACCCCGCTCTGCGTCACCCACCTAGTGCTCTACTCAGAACGAAGGGGAAATTTGTTTATATTTCCAGCCATTTCCGTGTTACGAGCAAAAACCATTTTTTTTTCTTATACTGTGTGAGATCATAGATCTATAACGATGGCTAAAAAGGCCACGCGCTCTACCCCCCCGCTCCCTCCCTAGGTGTCCTGAAATTGCTGGGGAGACTCCTGAGAGAGAGAGAGAGAGAGAGAGAGAGAGAGAGAGAGAGAAAGAGAAGCCCTCTATGAGAACAGAGTCACTCTATCTATATCGCAAACTATAACTCTCTTTCTCGCACACAATCATACAAAAACGACAGAAACGAACCTTCTTTTAAAAATACATGGGATTTATCATTATTAGAATAACCCATTTTAATTTAAAAAATTTAAAAAAATACAATGGGTTATTCTGATGACGAAAAATAAAACATAATTAACTGTATTATTCAAATAACAATAATGTGCAAAAGTTCTTCAGGAATATTGGCAAATTTATTTTGGAGGAAGAATCCCGTCAACGAACACTAAAAAATATTATTAGAAACCTTAGGTGGCCAGAAAACAGCCCCGATCTCATTGTCAGTCCTTTAGACATATTTTTTTTACCTGAAAATTAGATCGGGGCTGTTTTCTG
>NW_019417447.1:0-9521 GCF_000390285.2 Anoplophora glabripennis | reverse complement strand
ATTACGAATTTTGTTTATTTGGAAATATATTTTCTGCAGTATTTCAATACCAAAAAATGAAAATAGTAGGTAGCTAATTAACGAAATTATGATTAAATAACTTAATTGTAACACCACTGCAGAATATCATATGATACATACATAGATATTCGTTGATTCTTTAAAAACATTTTTATCAATACCTAATCATACATTTAAGTAAATACAGTAACGCAAAAAATAGATATTGATAAAAAAGTGTACAAAAGAAATCCGTAAGTACGCCTGGCAACATTACCAAAGTCTTGTTTATATGTTGCTAGGATACGCTTAGGTATGCGGGCCGCTGTATTTGATTCTTCCTAAAATTCTGCTGGTGGTGTACTCTACCGGCAATTCGGAAATTTAAAACTGTTGGCCTATTCCAGTAGCGGTCTGTGGCGATAGCTATTTTGTCTGTGGTTTCATCATTGTCTTGAAATCACTAAAAAAATCTCCCCTTTGTCGACGTACTTAATTAACATCCTGTATAATTTTATGGTCACACCTAAAAGATCATCACGTACCTATAAGTTATGAAAATTAAGGCTTTTTTATGGTTTTTCCTTTATCTAAAAATAATAAATAGACAAATAAACAGCAAACTATTTATTCGTTATTGGTATAAGTAACACTTCTTTACTTGTAGGGTGATGACTACAAAAGACTATTCTTACAATGGCAAGCTGTGGAGGCCGTGCGCCACTGTGGCCGACGAGAATAGTTTTTTCCATTCGGCCTTCGGAATTAGAGCCGCCGAGGGAGAAGCCTACTCCGATAAACACTATAAAGTTAAGCGCATGTGCTGGGCTGCATTCCTGACTTATTTCGAAAATGAGGAAATGCCGGTTGTTCTAGCAGATATACTGATTGGATGTTTCTCAGCAAAAGATGCATACAAGCACAAATCTATCAGAGATAAAAATCACTTTGAAAGTTACGTACGTGACATTACGATGGCGGGGCAACCTGTTACCAAACAAGAAGTACCCATTCTGTCAACATTGGAAAATAAAAAAATCGTAGTGTTATCAAATGAAGGACGGGATCCAGTTGTAACTGTAAATCCCAATATTGAAATTCTGGGTGATTATTCGAACGTTGTAGAAAAGAGCAACGAGGAAGTTGTCTTGTGTCTAGAAGGAAATACGTTTACCAGGCTTGAACTTGTCGGCGAAGACTCTACCTCAAAACCTTTAAGAGTCATCAAGAACATAACCGCCAAAGAACACTTGCAGCATCCTACCAGTTGTCTTCTAAAATATATGAAAGGTGGGAGTGCTGGGAGCAAAGGCGTTGAATTCCAAATCAACTTGCTGATGGTTCTCCTGTTCAATTCTCTGAGGAAACTCAAAGACTGGAAACTGTCTACAGAAAATAATAAAGCAGGGAAATTTGACGACGCAATTCTAGAGTCGCCAGAGAGTGCCTTTTTGATCCAAGCCAAAAATAAAGAGAAAACGAATTCGAAGATAACCTTAAATGCTCTGCTTTCCACGAATCCAAATAATTCTTTCAGCTTGCCCAAGTATTTTCTCTCATACCAAGAAGTGAAAAATCAATTTAAAGGGAAGAATACCATTATAATTTGTACCAACGCAGGTTTCGATAAGACGGCCTTGGAATTTCTAGACACCCGCAGGATTTGCACTGAAAGTGTGCTATATTGTGCTGATGACAATTGTTCATCTCATACATTCAATCTAAACATTTTGAGCCGTTTAAAAGGAAAAGTTGAAATATACTGTCAGGACAAAAATATTGACCAATCGGTAAACACCGATAACAACTTGAAGGATTTTTTGAAACGTTTACAATTTTATTCCAATTACCCGTTGGGAAATAATAATAAAGACAAAGACACTGAAATATTAGTGTCTCTTCTGAATTGTTCTGGGAATTTTTATGGCCATATATCATGTTCGGAAATATACGCTAAATTAATGAAGTGGTTTCAGCAGAAACACGGCATATACTTAACTGAGACTACCGTTAATGCTATGTTTCTTGAAATAAAAAGCGACCAGTACTGGCAAAAGTTGGATAAGTATGGCGTGTCCTTCCAAGGACATTTGTTGAATGTCCAAGACAAAACGCAATTGTATTATGTTAATGCTGAGGGAGGATATTTGCTCCAAGAATTGAGAATTCATCATTCCTTGAGAAAATACAAATCTAAAATCCTCTACGCCAGTCCCGATGATGGTGGTATCGAATTACAAAAAAGGGCAATAGAAGCATTCGAGCTACCATGTCATACCTTTCTAATATTCTCTTGGCCTGAAGATGGTCTAGAAGAATCTGTAGTGGCCGAAATATGTGACAAATTAAGAAACACCTTAAATCAGTATGAAAAGAAGAAAGTTATTCTGGTGGCTAAGAGTGATAAATTAGTTCATCAAATTGGACTAAATAGAAGCGTTTGTGGTATTATCGATGAATCTGTAACTTTCAAAGACTTTTGTCAGGTTTCTCAGTCTAAATTATTAAAGGAAAAAGTAGTTTTTCAAGGAAAAGAAGTTAGCTTAGAAGAATTACTTGAAACACAAACCGATCAGGATTACACAAAAAAACTGTGTTCTGAAATATTAGAGGTATTAGTGAAAGAAGAACAAATTAGAGTGGGGCTAGAAGTACGTCCATTGGATGAACAATTCGGTTATTATTACATTGATCGCAACTTGATAAGAATTAACGATGAAAAAGGTTTTGGTAGAAAGAGAACGGAGACTATTTCAGAGAACAAAATATATGAGATGAAGGATAAAGTAGTAGTAATCGCTGATGCTGCAGGGATGGGAAAGAGTACAATCCTTTCTCATTTAGCGGTTACAATTAAGAACAACAATCCTCATCTGTGGGTCATACGAATCAACCTCAGTGACTATACTGGGATTTTTAAAAATTTCCAAAAAAAAACTGAAACCATAAATATTATAGACCTACTAAATTCTAAAGACACCAAACTATCGAACCAATTAGAAGAGGTGGTATTTTCGATGAACAAGAAAGTCGTCATCATGATGGACGGGATAGATGAGATCAGTCCCAATTATACAGAGCTTGTGGTAAATTTGCTTCGTCAATGTCAACAGGGATCTAATTTTGACAAAGTATTCGTGACTACGAGGCCAAATATGACCCAAGAACTGGAATCAAAGCTACTAGTGAAATCTTTTACGTTACTGCCGTTTACAGAACGCGATCAAATACGTTTTCATACAGAGTATTGGGCGCATAATTTGAAATTAGATAGTATCAATAAGAAGAAATGCGAGACATACGCTTACATACTGTTAAGAACAATGTCGTCTTGGATGAATTTACATCAAGAAGGTGAACAAATTGGTGCGATGCCACTACAGATCAGAATGTTAGCGGAGATATTTCAGACAAACGATAGGTCAGAAGTATCGATGGATTGGGAAGGTTGCAAAGAATATCTAGAAGGAAACGGAATATTAAAATTACCAGAAAAAAGTAATGTTGCAAAAATCTATGAGATGTTTATTGAGAAAAAACGAAACGTCTTTAAAATTAAGGGAAATCCAAACGGTAATACGGCAGCGAATGAAGCGCTTGTTGATCAGTTTGAGGAGTGTCTCGCTTGTCACCGTTTGCTCGCCTTAGAAGAAATTCTACGTAAATCAGAGTGTGAATTGTTCTCGCATTACCAGCCAGTAGACAGAAATGTGGAAACAAAGATATCGAAGATGGGGATCGTACAAATATCGGAAAATAGATTCTATTTCGTCCACAGAACTTTTGCTGAATACTTCGTCGCGGAAAGTTTGTTAAGTGAATTGCAACTCCAAATCAAAAATCAAAATGGAAATTTTCAAAAATTCTTCTTCGACGAAATATTATTAAAGGCGAAATTTAAAGTAGTTCGTACCTTTTTTGACAATTTTCTTAGTAAAATTGTTGACCAGTTACCTTCCAATATTTTCAGAAGTTATCGATCCTTAAGGTATGATATCGATTTGGAAGATAATTACTATTTAATTCATAATATGGCGAGGGAGGGCTGTACAGCAATTCTAGAACTACTCTTCAAATGCATCGATTTTGAAGTTATTATAGGTAAAGGAATTTATATTGAAAATCTTTTGCATGCTTATTTTGACCAAAGGGTTCCTAGATTCATTTCTGCAAACACGTTGATTGTTTTATATTCGCTAGTGGGAGTGGGTGGAGTTAACATTTATGATGATATTCATACACCATTACTTTACGCTACTCAAGAAGGACACTTGGAAATGGTGAAGTTTCTTGTTGAACGAGGTGCAAATGTGGATCCGATAAATTCTATGAGGCCATTGTGGATTGCTATAAATCGTTCTCACTTCGACATGGTAAAATTCATGGTACAGCATGGAGCAGATATTAAAAGAAAAAATACTAAAGGTGGTACTATACTTTATAAAGCCATCTCTATGAATCACGTAAATATGGTGGAATTCCTTCTGGACAGCACATTGGAGTGCAACAGATGGGATGAAGTAGGCCCGATTATTCCATACACGTTTGCTTATTTAGGACGATTAAACCGACTGGAGAGTTTGGTGGAAGAGGGCTTCGACGTAAATAGGTCAGTAGAAAATCAAGAAACCATAATTTTTGGTGCCGCACTAGGTGGGCAATTAGATACCATCGAATATCTGGTAGATCGAGACGTCGATATCAACGCCAGGGACGAGAAGGGTAACACGATGCTTCATCTGACTGCTATGAGACCCTCGCTTATATCGACTGCTAAATTGTTAATCGAATTAGGTATAAACATGAACGTTAAAAACTTAGATGGCTCCTCAGAGCTACATTTAGCAATCCGCAACCTGGATATGGTTAAACTACTAGTGGAAAATGGCGCAAAAGTGAATGAGAAGAACAATCGAGGACAAACAGCTCTCCACATTGCCGCCGAGACAGGCATATTGGAAACGGTTGAATTTCTTATAGAAAATGAATCGGACGTTAATATTAGAAGCAATAGTGGCGGAACGGTACTGCATTCTGCTGCCGCAGCTGGTCAATTGGGCATTGTCAAATTCCTCGTAACTAGACTTGGTGTAGACTTCAATGTTACTGATAATAACGGTTATACGCCATTACATTCAGCTTGTGAATGCTTTGTGTACTCAGCTCTTTCAACGGGTCAGTTAGACACTATCAAATTTCTAGTGGAACATCATGCAGATTATAATATTAGAAAAAATGATGGCGGCTCGGTACTACATACAGCTGCTATGTGTGGTCAGCGGGACATAATCGAATATTTTGTAGAACTGGGTGTTGATGTCAATATTAGTGATGATAAAAAACGTACGCCGCTACATGTTGCTGCCCTGCGGGATGAATTGAACGCTGCTAAATGTCTGGTGGAACTTGGTGCTGACGTTAATCTTAGAGATAACAAAGACTGCACCCCATTACATTTGTCTGCCTTGAACGATAAGCGCGACATCGTCAAATTTCTTTCCAAAGGTGATATAGATAATAATATTAGAGGAAATGATAATGAATTGACGTTACCCATCGTGGAGCAAAATATAAGTTTTAAATACGTTCTGGGCAGAACCACTTTACATTTTGCTGCAGAAGAGGGCGACTTGGACGTCACCAAATACCTTGCGAGTCTAAATGTAAACTTAAATATTACTGATGATAATGGCGAGACACCGTTGCATTATGCTGCTTTTGCAGGTCGCTTGGACGCTGCCCGATGCCTTGTACCACTTGGTTCGGACGTTAACATTAGAGACAAAAACGGCCTCACCACATTACATTACGCTGCTATGAGCGGTCATCGAGACTTGGTCCAGTTGTTTCTGGATCATGGCGTGGGTGTAAATATTAGAGAAGGCAACGGCCATACAGCATTACATTTTGCTGCTCAGGAAGGTTATTTTGATGTTGTTAAATACTTAGTGGAACGCGATGGGGACGTAAACGTTGCAGATAACGAGGGCCGTACCGCGTTGCACTTAGCGACTCTGATGAGCCCAAAGATATTGCGTTATAAACATTCTATTCAGAAGGATTATCTAAGTATTATTATCTTCCTAACTGCTAAAACCTAACCTAACTGCCATGTTGAATAGGAGTAGCTTACTTTAGCACTTGGAAACCAAACATAAATAATTTGTTAAGTTACTCTTCCTTGTACCGCAGGAAAATAGTGCATTTTTTCTAATAATCTAACGAAAGATGTTAAATTTGTTTCCACCATTTCAGTCTAATGTTCTCGATTCTGGATCGCACTAAATGATCAATCATCACGAATCAGTACCGGCAAACACTCCTTTGAAACATTAATTTTGCGTTCCAATCTTTAATAACACAGGTCAACAAGGAAAAAATTCCAGAGATCAGACACTCTGTTTCCGAAGGCATTTGGCACGCTGAATCCGAATCTGGCCTCAGAATTGATCCATCACCCTAGGTTTCCGAGATATTCTAACCTAAAAGTGCAAAAAACACGTATTTTTGCTATTTTCAAGGTTATGTAACTTGGCGAAAAAAATTTTCTTTCTCAAAACTGAAAATATCATTGGAAACTACTATCTTTCCCCTTCAAAACGCATTTTTTTATTTGCAAAAAGCTTTATTTTTCGCGGAGATATCGTCGATTAAAGATGATCAGTATAGCTACCTTATTAAACCATGGCTCGACCTATAACACAATTAATGGGTATTATGGGTTATTGGGTAATAGGGCTTGAAGTTAACCTTCCTGACGATTAGGGCTCACAGCGCTTAGTGTTGTGGGGTTATAGGGCTTGGGATTAACCTTCCAGACATATAGGGCTTGGGGTTAACCTTCCTGACGATTAGGGCTCGCAGCGCTTAGTGTTATTGGGTTATAGGGCTTGAAGTTAACCTTCCTGACGATGAGGGCGCTCGCTCCGCTTAGTGTTGTGGGGTTATAGGGCTTGGGGTTAACGTTCCTAACAATTAGGGCTAGCAGCGCTCAGTGTTATGGGGTTAGCCATGATGTAATAATATAGCCATACTGGTTATCTTAAATTAACGATATCTCCGCGAAAAATAGAGCTTTTCCAAATAAAAAAATGCGTTTTGAAGGGGAAAGATAGTCGTTCCAATGATGTTTTCAGTTTTAAGAAAAAAATTTTTTTCGCCAAGTTACATAACCTTGAATATAGCAAAAGTACGTGTTTTTTGCACTTTTAGGTTAGAATATCTCGGAAACCTAGGGTGATGGATCTATTCTGAGTTGAGATTCGGATTCAGCGCGCCAAATGCCTTCGGAAGCGTAGTGTCTGATCTCTGGAATTTTTTTTTTTGAAATTTTGTCGGCCTGTGTAATTAATTAATTAACAAGAGTAACAATTATAGAATATAATATATGCAAGGTGTCCATTGACAGCAACGACTGAGTCTATTAGGACAGTCAAATTGTTGAAAATGCCCAAATTTATTTCAGTAAACAGACACGTAAAAGTTAGGAAAATTTCCCTAGAATTGAAAAATTTCAGACCTTAATATTAATAAGTGAGGCGTAGCAATTTTTTGAAAAAAAAAAACATTTTTCGGCTCCTGTTGGTCGTAGGACATTTTTTTTTAAATTCGAGAAAAAATTTCAGCTTTCAAATGGCAATAAATAATGCCATTCCGAGTAGATTTCAACGATAAGAAAAAGATCTACCAACATTTTTCGACCCGAAAAAAAGTCAAACTTTCGGTAGATTTTTGTATACAGGGTCGGAATGTCCCCATGGTTCATCGGCCGTTACGTGAGAGCGATAAAGTAAGTCATAGAAATCCGTGCGATAGAGAAAGATGGCTATAATGAAGGCGTCTAATAGTCACCGCCCATTTCGCCCTTCCACAAATAAGAAGTGGTGTATTTGAAAAATATGTGTGTAATTAAAGTACCTACCCAAAGATTCACGTCGTCCAAATAGTCAAAATTCAGTAATTTTTAAACGCACAAGCACAAAACAAACTACAAAATTAAATAGTGGTACGCAAAAAACACTTCGACACGATCGAATCCAGATACCAACTGAATTGCGTATTACTGGACAGCTTAGTACCTCGTGTTAATAAACCGCCGCGCCGTTGCCACATTGCTCGGTATGAATTTTATCGAATTTTGAATTTATTACAACGCTAATTATTTTTTAGAATTAAGCATGAAGAAGTTCAAAAAAGTGATAAACATTGTGTTTTATGGTATTCTATGCTCGCAGTTATGTCAATATTCGTTATTAATTAATCGAACTTTTGTACATCAAGTTGAAGATTTTGATAATTTTTTTCTCAGAAATGGTTGAGTTTAGGACCCATGTCATATAAGGTTTTTTTGTTTATATTAATGCATTCTATCGTCTGTTAAAATTAAGTCAGTCGAACTTCTAACACCTTGATTATGATATTAATATGTTTTTAAATCTGAATATAATAAAACAAATATGTCTTAAAAATTTCTATGATTTCAGTCGTCAAAGATGAGTTATGTGTACTGCTTTCTGTGTGCTTTAGTCAAGACAAACAAAGAAGTAGGTATTCCATACGTAATAATTACGTATACATATCTGCTATTTACTTATTTTTTTTTTTTGATAGTATATATATATTAAAAATGCTCCGGACATAACAGATTAATTGTGTTAAATCAATTTTATCTGATTTGTCTCTGAATTTTATAAAAAAAAGGGAACATATACAGGGTGGTCCAGATTTTAATAGGCAAACTTCGGGAAACTACTAAACAACAAAAATTAACATCACTTTGCTCTATGAACATAGGTGCAGAAAGCCACCGTTTATGAGATACAGGGCGTTGAAATTATCAAAAATAAAACAACTTTTTTAAATATTTGAAAAAAAATTTGTGCCAAATTTGGATAAATTTGATAAAGTAGTTTTCCAGATATTTAAAAAAGTTGTTTTATTTTTGATAATTTCAACAGCCTGTATCTCATAAACGGTGGCTTTCTGCACCTATGTTCATAGAGCAAAGTGATGTTAATTTTTGTTGTTTAGTAGTTTCCCGAAGTTTGTCTGTTAAAATCTGGACCACCCTGTATATATATTCTACTGCAGATGTTATCATTATCAATTTTATCAATATATATTTCTGACTAAAAGATATTATAAACCCAGATAAAGCAAAGCACATAACAACAATTTATTTCGTAAACAAAACGTTTTAACGAAAAGAAGTTTTAAAAAATGTTTGTAGGTATATTATTATGTTTTTTCAAAAAGCATACATAGATACCTACCTTAAGTAACTTTTATACGAATTGCCTGATTGACAAGCAGAGGTGAAGCGACGTGGTCGATCTAATGGAAACAACTGCATGGTTGCTATATTGCCGTTTCGTCAGATATTATTTCATTAAAAAAAATAAAATCTATTGTATCCGAAAATTAATTGCAAACTACAATTTGGCAACCATGCAATCATATTTATCAGATCGACTGTGTTCCCAATCAGACAGTTTTTATATAATTTAGATAAAAAACATAAC